>NC_040905.2:53528090-53833186 GCF_004126475.2 Phyllostomus discolor
GTTCTATTGCTGTTTTCAAAGCAGGTTTCTCTGTGGGTCTCCTCTTGATTACTACAGTTCCCTATCTTTTACCTTCTTTTGGCTGCCATCTTTAGTCAGGGCAAGAGTACCCCATGGCACAGGAGCTTCTGGCCCCTGACTCTTACACAGGACTTGTATATGCTGCCCCTGCTGTGTCACAAGTCCCTTAATGCTCCCACAGTCATCACATATGCCTTTGCCCAGGGAGGCAGCACAGCTGTCAACTAGCTATGAACTTGCCATTGTTATGAAAAGTATCTTAACCTCTGTGTCATCCCCTTTCCCCAGCCCCCAACCATGGGCTGTGGGGAATATTTTCAGGGGACCCCCGCTTTGCACTCCATTTCATTAAGTCACGAGAATAAATACTGTTATTTTTTAGAATAAATTTAAAAGTGTTGAAAATGCAAAATTTATTAACACAATAATATTAAAAAGAACTTGTTGAGAAGTGGGAGGGGACAGAAGAAAAAAGAACTTGTTACTCCCTTAAATATACCCATACTTAGTTTTATATCTTCCTGTTCTGGAAAGATGTTAGCACACTAAAGTAATAGTTACATCACTTCAAACAATTCGGGCTTGATGGATATTGATTGAGTTTGCCTAAAAATCTGTGTTGTTGCCTGGATTCTTTAGGCTGTTGTGATCAGATAACTGAATGCTATTTTCTCATTCTACATCACTGACTTCATAACCCAGAGAAGTTCAAAAGTTTTATATTCAAATTATGCCATACCCAGTTTTTCATTTGCCAAATAAAATCCACAGCAATAACCTAGCTTTTTATACTACCGGAATTATATTCCTAATTATTTTGGTTTAGATATGCTAAAGACGTTCCTAGTTTAATTCAATTGTCCTTCGAATTTTATAAAGCACTGCAGTCCTTTCATATGAATCTTATTTCTTAGAACCCAAACCATGCTTCTTGCTTCTTCTATGGCAGAATTCTTAAGTTAATGACTTTTCTGGCTCCTGCAACATATCAGGCTGGATGCTTACAGCACCTCTTTTTTCCCCAGTTTGTGGTATATTCCTGGCCCACAGATTTGTCCAAGTTAACTGTGCATGCTCACTAGCTTGCTCCCACTGCTGCAGTCTGGCGCATGCAAACAGTGGGTGCGTGTGGGTGGGACACATGGAGCACCAGTGTGGGGCCTGTGGGCCAGCTGGGAGGGCCTGCAGGTGAAGCATTCCTAGTGGCTTGTGAGTACGCTTTTTAATAAAATTTAATAAAGTGTAATATCCTCTGAGAGTCCTGTCCTCTCTGTTGCTCCTCGAGCCTCTTTCTGATCCCCAGTCATGTAGCTCATGATTCAATACTCTTAAGAGAGAAAGAGAAAAATGCACCCATTGGCTATGTCCTTGCTTACAAATTCACATGCTTTCCCCTGCAGGAGAAAATGCTGAAAAGGCTCTCTTTCATGGCTCTAAGCTGTGCTGCTTTGAGGAAGGGATACTGTGGGTAAAACCAAGTAAATCAAGCTGTTTCTCTTACCCAATGTGTCCAAACTCACTTTTTGTTTCCTCCTATACGGTGCTAGTACTGGAACTTCTTTGGAATCCTGGACATCCTCAAAGGGCCCTTTCCCATGGGTAATTATCTAAGACAGTATTTTTCACGGGCTTCTGGACCACAGCTGAGAAGGGCTGGAGCTCTTTCACAGGCTACTGATGGTTCCTTGGCCAGGAGGACCAAGGTCTGTCATTAATTGAAGTACAACTATGGGAGACTCCTCCTGGTTCCCTTGGTTTATGGAGCTGATCGTATAATTTCCTCAATGGAACTTCTGTCCATGCATGGATGCTTAATTTTTGTTGAGAAGAGGATAAACTAAGGTTTTCTTATGCTGCCATGATGCTGATAACACCTTCCTTGTTTTTTCTTCACTCTTGAAAGCTCATCATCATTGAAACCTGCCATCCTATTATAATATGCAAAATTTGCATTCCTTATACATTTTCCCTAAACTCTGTGACAATAAACTCAATTATCTGGGCCTTTCCACTCCTAAATGACAGGGAAGCTCATTGCAATCTGTCAGTTCATAATTTAGTAATTATTTTTGGTTCCACATGGCTAAGAACAATCGTTTATAATGAACACAATGATTATGTTTGCTAGAAATGTGGCATCACAGTTATATCTGCTCCTATCAGATCAGAGGAAATGTTTTTGTCAAGTCTGCGGTTTCCTACCTCTTGTTTTTATTTTCTTGGCAATTTATGAAATGTTCTATTGTTAACCAGTCCATCTGGTTCAAGTCCTTTTCCCCTGCTTTACATGTCCTCTTCACAGACCATTGAGGCTGAATAGACTGCTTCTAGTTTATGCGAACACAGACTGAACTAAAGAAATGGCAGTATCCACAAGCAATCATTTTGTCTGACCCCCTCCTATATAGGACTATGCGTAAAAATATCACAGCAAAACTGGTCTCAATTTTTAAAAATTTTGAGGCTATGCACTAAAACTATGCACTTTTCATATATGAACCTAAGCTGTGTTCTTCACATGCCTTACAGGAGTTATTTTGATCCTTTTGCTCTTCATATAACCCTCAACTTTGAATTGGTCCATGTGCCTAGAACTGGTTTGGTGTGTTTGATCTTGAAATGTATACTCTTCTTTACCTCTTTCATTTGTATCCCCATAAGTATTTTTCTAATGTTCCCTGCATAATACTGTTTTCTGGGTCAAAATAAAAAATCTATTCCCTGCTAATATGGATACTCTAAGCCACTCAGATAAGTCAAATGATGCCTTCTCATGATTACTACATAGTCAGTTACATTTGGTAACTTTTCCATAGGAATAAATAGTTTTATGAATATAAAAAAATGACATGCATAAAAGAAATTACAGAAAGTAGAGATAATGAACTGTATTATTCTTTAATTTAGAAAAATCATGTAAAATAAAAATAAGCAATATAGAAACATAACCTTAAATTGTCATTTTTATTTGTTTAATACTTGCACAATTGATAAAAGTTTTAAACTTCCTATTCATGTTTATTTATATATTTATCTTTAAATTTAATCCCAATAAACAATTTATATCAACATTGCAGGATTATTCTGTTCTTAGAAATGAGGGAGATTTCCACTTAAATTTAAAAAAAACATTTGTTTTAACTAACTTTTACCAATTTCAAATATATTTTTAATATTGACACAATTGTAGAGTCCTAAAATAACTATAAATTTTGAAGTTTCTTCTTATAATATTTTGTTAAAAGAAGTAATAGCTAATTAAAACCATTGAGCTCTATGTGTCAGTCACTGTGATGGTAAATTGACAACACATAATCTTTCTTTCCAACTTTGTGGATTTATAAATGACAAAATTTTAAGATATTTAAAATGTACACCATGGTGATTTAGTATATATATGCATTGTATACTGATGGTTGCCAGAGTGGAGCAAGGTTGGGGACAGGGTGAAAAAGGCAAAGGAATTAAGAAGTACACATTGGTAATTACAAAACAGTCATGGGGGTATAAAGTGTAGCACAGGTAATATATAAAATATAGCAGAGTATGGTAGCAATGTATGGTGCCAGGTGGGTACTGAAAGTATTAGGGGGAATACTTTGTAAAGTATATGATTTATAACCACTATGACACCCACTTGAAACTAATACAAAATAATATTTAATGCAAACTGGAATTGAAAAATAATATTTAAGTTAAAAAGAAACATAATATTTCAGTTATTCTTTTTTTCAAAGTGGAAGTAATTGAACTTTCATCATATAACAACATGTTGAAGGTTATGTGTAGCATTGCATGTGAAAATCCTTAGGCCAAACAAAATGAAGAACATAATACTTTTTTCTCACTGAAATTTATAATATTTTAGACCTTTATCCTCCAACTATAATTTTGAAATACTATTACTGTCCCAGGCAACTCATTTAATTGAGCATTTTGCAACCTAGTGAGACAAGTTATGCCTTGATATACATCACTTCCTGAGAAGTAGAGAAACTGAAGCTTCCAGAGCAAAAAGTAACAGTAGTTAGTTAATTTGTTCTGTGACCTTCTGAAATTCATTTTACTATAAAAATTAACGGAACTCTGACAACTCGACACACTTGATACTTTCCTCTAAATTGACATAATAGGATGGCATGAAAACATGGCCTGTCTTTACACTATCCTTCCACTGTTATTAATAACTATACATTTATATATCAATGTAAATGGAAAAAGGAACTTATTGAAATATATAGATATATATATATTAGTAGATTTTATTTTATGTCTGCATATATTCCCAAAAGGTCCTCTTTTAATTACATGTATAAATACTATATATATTCATATATTTACAAATATAAAGATATTGATACAAAATAAGTCCTGCAAGAATAAAATGACATTTTAGGAAGTATGTCATCTTATGATCTATGATCTATGTTATTATAATCTATAAGTATTCTTATATACATAAGTTTTTAAACAATAACATTTATATCAATGGATTGTCTCCCATGTCCAGTGAAGTCATTTAATATATTGATATTTTGGGCAAAATATTTATGATCCAACTCTTCTTCATTTTAGATAATAATGTTAACTCTAAAAATTGGTTTTCTTATATTGTGAAAAAAGTTCAATGTTAGCCTTATACATCTGGTGACTTTTAGTAACACTGTGACTGATACTTAGCAACAGTACACATTCAAATCAAAATAATAGAATAAAATAATTCTTAAGGCAAAACTATTTAACTTGATAGAACCAGCACCCACAATTCAAGTACTGATTAATTCCCTGAAACATATTTGCTGTAGCATAAGCATGACTCCAGTTTCTAATCTTGTGAACACAACCACTAAATTCTACACAGGTAGACATTATTTGGAATAGTCCCTTAAATAGCACTTAATACTTTTACTTAATATAGCATTAAAACAAACAAGTGAACTCTGCTTTAGGTAGGATAGGTATATGGAAAGGACAAGGACACAAACTCTTGAAAGAAAACTAACCCAAAAGAATTACATATTAAAAAATATCATAATGAATAGGTAGGATTAAGCAACCATGGAAATAACACCCTATAAACACTTGGTGACTTAAAATATTTATAAATTTTATGAAGGTTACTAGAAGGGGGATGAGTCGATATTATAAATGTACTCTACAGAAGGACCAGACACATCCTGTATGAACTAACTAATCAAAGCCATGCCAGGTTACATGATGATAAACTAATCCCCAAATTGCAAATCTTAAACAGTAGATTTTTCTCTCACTCTCACAAAATAAGATGTGAGTTTAACAGCCACCTAGGGCAATACTTGGGGATTCAATACTCAGCCAATACTTAGGCTATTCACATGTTGTGACCATGCCATTTTGTCTTGTGCCCTCCACATTTGCTTCCAAGAAGGAAGAAAAAGGTAAAGGAGATGCATTTGTTCCTTTCTGACTTGGCCCTGAAGCAACGCATAGCATTTCTGCTATTTCACTGAAAAACAAGTAACACAGGTCCAAACTAACTGTAAGTTTGCTGGAATGTTAATCAGCACAGAATATTCAAGGATCTCTATCACAGATGTTGCTATATTATTATTATTATTATTATTACTACTACTACTACTACTACTATTATTTAGCTTTAAGGAAAAAAAAAAACCTGTTTGGTTTGTGTGAATTATCCCTTAGCCACTGATCAACTGCATACATTTAGAGAGGAAAAATAAGTTGTTCAAATTTTGGAATTAGAGTCTAGAGTTTTGTAAAGCTAACTTGCTATCTGAGACTTTTGTAGTGTTAACTCATATACCCAATAATTCTTATTTTTACTTGCCTATAAATTCAACAGTAGAATAATAAGCTGTTTGGAAAATGGTGTTACAGAAACTTCATTATTTATAAATTATTCATGTATTTACAAAATTTCTTTCTGAAAATAATTTCATCCATCTGATTTTGACAACACAATCCTACCTAGAGCTTGACATTATTTATTAGGAAATAATCAACTGGAAACCCAACTTGGTAATCCTCACAGAAAAGTGAGTAATTGGTCTCACTTATTGTATTAAGGATACAGAAAATACTAAAGAATAATTTTATTTGTGTGACTTTAAAAGCCTATTTTTATTACAACTTGCTTGTAAAAAAAATCCCTGTATTGTCCTCTGACCTTTTTTCTATGCATAATATACAGGTGTATGATTCGCTAATGATTTCTCATTAGTGAATTTATGACTTTTATGCTTTATGCATGCTTTATGCTTTTATGCTTTTATGCATTAGTGATTTATGCTTTTATGACTATATGCTGGTCTTACTGTTTTTGTTTTTAAGATTTTTCCTTTTTCTTAAAGCATATATTAAAGTTGATACCAGGCACACCAGGCAAGTGTGGTAAGTGTTTAGAGTGAAAACCAATAGTAAACATTTCCTACATGTAAGTAGTTAATGGCCTTGTCACTTATGTGTATACAGCCAGAGAGATATAATAATTTGAGTTCAAGAAATACTACTTAGAAAGTCCTCTTTTGAAATGCAACAATTTGCTTTAAAAAATGCTTCTTCTATATCTAGTACAATTGTAGCTAGTATTAATTGTGAGTGCACTATGTGATCATCGCTATACTAAAATGAATATTAAATCATGTCATATTTAGTATTTGCACATTAGGGATGAAAAGCTGGGGAGAGATAAAGCAATAATCCTGCTGCAATGCGTATGCTGAGTGTATGTGTATTCCTAGCTGCATGAGTATTTCTCTTAAGCAGCTCTGACAAGTCCTGTCATTAGCTGCCCCTCCATGACAGTGCAGCTGGTCTCTCACATACTGTTCTTCAAGCTTTATTTTGAAGTGTCCAAACTCACTTTTTATGTCATTTACAATAACTTTATGTGGGAACTAATGACTAGAATAGATGAAAGAGGAATAGCTCTGGCAGAAGTTAACTTTCTCTTGCCTTCTCTGGTGGCCCCTGTTCCGCTGCTAGGAGATGAGTTTTTTGAAAATGACCTACATTAATTCTAAGAAAGGACACTAGTGAATTCCCTGCTAAGAAACGAAAGAAGCGATTTTTTTCTTCTAAAAACAAATTTAAAAATTTGTGAATAGATAGAAATAGAATACTACATGCAGATTAACTACAGGTATTTCTTTAAGGATTCACTAAACCTCTGACAGCCAAATTAGTATGACTTTAGCAGATCTCTGGCCAAGAAAATCCTTATTTTTTTCTTTAAATATTGATGCAAAAATAAATTTAAATATAATCACTTTATAGTTTGAATTTTCATTAGTTTAAGATTAAAATGATTATAAAATATTTTAAAAACCCTTGAAGATACATCAATAAAATAAATAAAAACTCTAATCTCTTAATAGGCTTGAACTCAGTTTATAAAGCAGTTTCTGAAAAAGTCAATAACAGGGATTGTAAATCCAGTATGAAACAATGTAAAATCTACCTTTCACAAAATCCACTTGCTTTTTAAAATTTGATCCTTTGGCTCTAATATCTTTGATTCAGGTCACAATCTCATGAGTATGCTGGATAATGTGCAGATGTTAAAACAAATACACTATGTGTTCATCCATTATATTAGCACAGCCTAATTATACAAATCTTTAGTTGAGATACAGAAGTCTAACATTTTGATAATGTTTTCACCTATCCGTGACCATCTTTCCTTCTACCTTTCACTGTACCCTAACCATGTCTTTATCCAAGATGTGTATGCTTTCAATGTGTACACACTCTAGCATCCAAGATCGGCTACAGAAATACACAGATATTAGAGTAGATGGGTAAACTATAAATTTGTGACCGACATATCAAACCAGTACTTCACGGTGCCCTGTAATGCCGCTACAATTTTGCTCAGTTTACTCCCCCATTCTTCCCAGCATTGATTCTCAAGGTACAGTCCATTGACCAACAACATATGCAGCAATGTCGAACTCACTAAAAACACAAACTATTGGCCTCGCCCGGACCTACCACATCACAAATGCTGTGCCTGGAACCCAGCAGTCTTTTTTAACCCCATGTTTGCTTTCAATTTATTCCCTTTACTCTCTCAGGAAGTTTACACTTGTGAGTCTTCTTTTCTCTTGAATTGTAAACCTCTTGCCTCACAACTGTGTGTTTGCTACTGGCTTTTGCACATTTTCTGTTCCTGAATTTAAAAAAAACCCAAAAACCCTCCTATTACCAGCAAAATTTAATCCTCACTGTCTCCATTTTTTCATCTCTTAGTCATTATTCAACCCCTAAATGTCTGTTTTTCCACCTTCTTCAAGCACTAAAATTGTTCTTGAATCTCACTCACAAGGTTTACATCAGTACCAAGGTCATTTTTAATTTTCTATATTATTCTATTATTAGTTGATTATTGTTCCTTCTGAAATCATCATCTTTCATTTTTAAAAAATATTTGGAGACTTTCAAACAACTGAAAGAAAACATTAAGAAACAATGGATGGAGCAGCCACAACTTTAACTACAATATGTGTTATTTATACATTTGTGATAACTGAGACTGTGAATGTGTGACATTGCTTAAAGAGAAAATACAGAATGACATAGAAGACTATTAACTTGAACTAAAATTTCTGAGTCATTTGCATGTTTGTGGTTATTGCAGCTGTATGTGTGAGATTGCAGTGAAATTAAACAATGAGATGGGAAGAATCCTAAGGACCCCAAAGTGGAAAAAAAGAAAACTCTTAAATTGAGTTGTAGAATACAGGAAAAGGACCCTATAATTCTCTTTGGTGGGCTCTTTGTCCTCAATTTAGCTGCTTAATTTTGGACCATAGAGAGTTCAGAATCAAAACGCAAAAGCAAATTTATAATCTTTCCTTCCAAATTTAGCTCTTTTCTACTTTTATTCCCCTATCTTAGAGGATGACACTATTCATTCCCTTCCAGAAGCCAGAGATGTACGTGTCATCACTTTAACTGGCTGTCTAAAGCTCCCTAGAAATGATGCATTAGTAACACCTGGGCTGTATGACTGGTATATTCCTCAGATCTTTCCCTTTTCCACATCTAGTGCCATCAGTCTGATGAAAGCTACTGCTATCAAGTATGTGGATGATAGAAAAGGCATTTAGTCTGATTCCCTTATGAGGACTCTCCAATTATTTCTCCAGAATACAACAGGTCATGTCTTCTAAGTATTGCATATATTACCACATTATCTATTTCATGATGTAAAACATTTTAATGACTTCCTATTGCTTTTCAAATAGAGACCAAAATCAATTAATTTGACAAAACCCTATTTTATCATGGTCTGGTCCCTATTTCCATGTATAGCACCTTCTTATTCGCCGCTTCCTCTATTTGAATTTCAATAATACCTACCTTATTTCAACATCATAATCTCACCATTCTACCCCATTCACAGGGTCTTCTCTCACAGTTATTCCTGAAATGTAACAATACCTCCTCCTCTTTAGCTAACCCTTGTATTTACTTTAGGTCTCTGCTTAAATGCAAAATGATAATGAGTCCACTGTCAGTAAATATTTACAAAGACTTTTTCATGTATAAATAAAATAATTTATATATATTTGAATACCTTATATACTTTAATAAATTATAAATTTGAATGATATATACATATATATTGAATAAATTATGTATTTAAATTATATATAATATTATATACTATGTAATATGTAGTGTATTATATATAATATCATTATATATGTGTGTGTGTGTGTGTGTGTGTAAGTTAGGTTAAACCAGAATCTAAAAGTTTTTATTTAGGAGCAGCATAGAATATTATGAAGATAGAGTGTATTTTTACCCATCTGCTTTATATATTGTATCAAATGAATCAATATACAAGGGATTTGATTGATATGGCTTTTACACATTAATTCACAATGAGGTTAGAGCAATATTGTTTGCATTTATTTTTCATATATTTCTAGGTACAGCCTTTATCTTATAATGTAACTACTATAAAATTTTGTTTCCATCATATCTATCACAAAGGGCTATTACAACATTCTGTAGCATAAGCACATGTATTTGGCAAAGCATTAATAAAACACAATATGCTAAACATTTTACATTTTGACTTCTTTTAAAAATCACACAGTATCTGTATCCCATGATGAATAAAATAATAATTTTGAAGAGGCAAGTTTTAAAAAATAGATAGGTAACATTTCAGACAATAATTCTCAAATAAAGATTTAAAAATACATTACTTAAAGTAAAATCATTTATTGAGCAAATCTTTTAGAACACAAGAACAAATATGTAACATTTAAGCAGATAAAATAAATGTCACATAGTTCTTGCAACAAATAGTGCATTCATCTACCTTGGAGAATACTGTCTCTTATTTTACAGAGAGTATGAATATTGTTACTGTTGATACAGACTTTTTTTTCTGAACGAGCATGAAGCCTTGAAAAAATGCGATTTCTAGAATACAACATGCTGGAGTAATTCTTATGTGTTTGTAGCAATGAAAGAAGGTAAAAATATAGCTTCATAGGCCTGCCTAGGTACCAGTGGGTCAAAAGACAGAGCTTTAGAAATATGTGCAGGTACCAATGGACCTCATTTATCTCTCCATTCCAGTATACTTTCTCCAAATGAGATCCCATATCTTCTAATATGACTGCTTTGGTAACTAACAGCTCTTGATTTCATGTGTCCTGTGCTCCAGATGCATTTTCCATTTACACCCTGACGTTAGCCTTAGGATATCTTATCAATACTCTCAAAATAGTCTATCAAAAATGCCCCCTCCCTGAGTGCCTTGCCTTATTCACTGTCATAGTCATTATTTAAGGTTGTCTTATTATACTCTAGGAATCATTCTTAAAGCTTTCTTCTCCCTCTTCAACATTTCATGGTTCATAAATCCTATAAATATCAACTCCAAACACACAGAGAAAATGCTTATCGTTCTCCAAAATCACTACTGCTTTTTAAATTAAGACTTACATAATGTTCCTCCTGATGCAATCTTGATGTATGTTTTAAATATGGTTTTCTTGCTTCTAACCTAGATCATCTGTTATCCTTTCTACAACTGGCTTCTCAAAAAAAAATCGTAATAATCATACCCTCACACATGGAACCTCTGCTGGCTTCTCATTTGTTAGATTTAAATTCATAGTATTATAATGCCCAAGAAAAGAAGAACATGGAGCCATGTTGTAAGTTGTCTTTGTAAACCATGTAAGCTTGCCTCAGGATGCCACTCTGAAACCTAGCCCACACATCTTAGGCTCATTTGATACTGCAAACCTGTGTCCCAGTGATTTAATAAACCCTATTAGCTTCATTAACCATGTTGGTATTTTCCTTTTGTTCTTGGTACAAAACAAGGTGGTTACCTGTGCAATCCTTTCCCAACCTTGCTTCCTTAAACAAAAGCACACACAATTCCTTTTCACTATTCATTCATGTCCCTGCAATGAAGGTGACTATCACCAAGATTCTAGGCATCTAGATTAATCTCAATCAGTCGTGGTGGTGCCATTCTTTTCTCGGTAATGGACTTTGCAATGGCTGTTACACAATTTGGGGCAGTGAATTGGGAAGACCTGTTAAGAAACCCTTGAGAAGGATTTCTATTCATTCTCTCTCTCTCTCTCTCTCATATATATATATATATATAATATATGTAATACAAAGTAATACAATAAATTTGTTCTTGTTAAAGAAAGCTTGAATTGCGATTTTCTGTTACTTAGGGCCAAGAACCTCCTAGTATCTCCGCTTAATAAATAAAATGTACTCAATCGTGTGTCCTGATTTGCTTTTCCCACATGGCATGATTATTGAATTGTGCCCAGGGTTTCTCACTGGTCTTTGTTTGAATACTGTTTGATATTTTACAGATCGACCTTAGCCCAGAATAAGGATCTTTTCTCTTTACACACTTTATGATTCTCACTTATTTTTAAAAATGTGTTTCAAATATATCTCCTTATACTCCTGTGATACTTCCCCCAATTCTCAGGCAGATTTCACTCCTCTTATTGTGATTCAGCTATAAATATTCTGTATTTATTTGTTCACAGCCGATATTTTCTGTTTTCATTTTGAAAGTTTTAGAATATTTATTTTAACTTATTTCCACAATGTCAGCATCTAGCACTCTGAGGTATACCAGATATTCAATTAATATTTGTAAAATTATCAATTACAAGGAAAGTAACTATTTTTAAAAATATTAAGTTTCTACCAATGAGAGTGTTATGTGTAACAGTTACACTAAATATATTTTTTGTTCACAAAAGGTACAAAACAGACAGGGGAGGTTAAGAAGAGTATGGGAAATGGAGAAGCCCAAGAACCTATATGTATGACCCATGAAGATGAACTAGGGTAGGGGATGATGGTGGGAGAGGGATAAGGAGCAGAGGGGAATAGAGGAGAGAAAAATGGGACAACAGTAATAGCATAATCAATACAATATATTAAAAATAAATACTAATGAGAGTGTTATATGTAACAATTACACTGAATATATTTTTGTTTTATTCAAATGAAATATTCAAAAATCATGCATATGACTTTAAAAATAATGGCTCCACAAAACTGGAAAAAAAACTCCTAATAAAAAAGAATACTTTCACAATTGCTGACTTTTTGAAAGAGTACAAGAACTACTATCTGAAAATAGGGCTATAAAAGAACAAGTTAATGTTCCAATGAAAATTCCTAGGAGGCTGATACAGTCCATTAAAATGAGGGGTGTTTGGTCACTTCACTGAATTACTTCGCAGACACTTTCAGGTATTGAGGAGTTGTTTCTGAAAACTAGAAAATTACAAAGATCACATGGTACTATTTAAGAATGACATCAATCATTTTTCTGTAAAGCTAAAACATAATGTTTACTGCATGTAAGAGATTGTTGACTTTTCACACATTCATTCTTTTTTACCTGAAAATCCCAAATAGAAAGAAAGGGCCCCTGTGATGGGAAACTTTCCATAAAAAGAAGGCATGGTGCCAGGCTGTACAGTTCATAGTTTGGAGTTTGTTTGCTTCTACCTATTTGATTTATTATGAAGTCCACCAGTAATTATGGTCATTAAATTAATATTTTACACTTAAAAATTTGCATCCTTAATTTCAAGGATTAAAATCGTATACAGCTTTAAATTCTAAAAGCAAGCTAGTGTTGTTTTATTGTCAAATAAATACACAAAATAAAAGAAGAAAATCTATTAAATATGTCTAAAGCAAGTCACCATGCAGAGTGCTACTACAGTACAAAATAATTATGAAATGTTGTCTTCACTATTGCACAACACCTGCCTGGGGGGGAAATGCTAAATTAATATCCTAAACACTATACGATAAAGTGAAACAAAAGGCATGACATTAGAGTTATGGTCTGTTGACTGAGGGTAGTTGGTGTCAATTCAGTTCCCACAGGAATCCCCGATTGGGGGTACAGTAAAAAACGAAACAGCTCACTTGTGATACAGCACAGCTGTGATAACACTATCTCTGTGGAACAGCTCAACAGTCATACAGCAGGGCTGTGGAAACAGTACAGCTGTGGGGAGGCCAGGGTGAGGTGGCCCTGGGGCAAAGTAGCTCTGTTCTGCTCTGGACAGTTCTGTTCCTCTGTTTGCCCATCTGCTTTGTCCTCAGTTGGTTGCTTCACTCTGCTCTGGCAAGACTTCTTCAGTGTTTCACTTCCAGCCAGGGAAAGAGAGTCTTCAGTAGATAGGGAAAGTGTGTTTGCTGATCCCCAGGGCAGCTGACTTATATAGACAGAAGTACCTGTCCCAGTCCCTGATTGGTCCATCCTCATGCAAATCAGAACTCTAAGTCCTTGCAGTTTGATTGGTCTAAAAGGCACTGTCCTGGTTGGTCAGAATAAAGCTGCTCAAATAGGTGGGTAAAATGCTGATAGAAATATAGCTATGAATCTCCAATTGGACTGGGAAAGTCTCAGTTTTATTGGTTGAAACAGGATTCCAAGAGCTCCTTCACAAGCTTAGTTCCTGCTTCTCCTTGAAGTGCTGTTTCTGTGAGAGTCATCTGTTTAGAAATGGCTTCTAGGAAATGTTTTCTTTTGCTTTATTTTTAATTTTAACCCAGTTTTACCACCAGGAGCCCTTCTTAGTAAGCATCTTGTTTTTCTAAGTTCACAGGTTTAAAATTATAAATACTATGTGTATTTTTTCTTCAATTAACATGGCTTCCAACACAAACTTGACTACAGTAAATGATATACTTGTATTATTCCTAGTAGAAATTGAGTTGATTCACTATTTTTCTTTTAAATACATTTAATTTTTTGTTTAGTTTTGTTGAGTTATGCTTTCACTTTTATTTCTCCCCTTTTCCCCTTATTTAGTAATCTGCTCTGTAATGTGTTAATATATGGCAAAGATATAGCGCAAATGAAAGTACACACACCTATGCATGTAAAGGTATTTAATAATTATATTACATACATATGCCATATGTGTATATAATGCTTATATATTACATACATTCAATGGTTATAATTCATTCACTAGAATTACTCTCCCAAAGACAACAGTACAATCCTTAATGACAGAATCTGTGGATTTTATTGTTTATATGTATATACTGATGCGGACCCCAGCTCATGGGTTCTGTGTCATTATAGATGAAAATGAGACATTCACATGGATTACCGAACCCAGTGGAGGAAAAGGGACACATGGCTTTTCTCAAGGGGATCAAAAGCCTCTGCCCTTGCTCCAATGAGCTTTTACTGTCTTACTGGACCCATTACAAGAAGGCCCTCATTAACTATGCACAGGCTCACTTTAGGTGGTTACCTATTACAGAAAACAAAGGAGCCAATGCTGCTAATCACATCACTGAAGAGGGATATTTGCAAATGAAAAGGCAAAAGAAGTTGGACCGGTTACACTCATCATTGGAAGGTTTAGCATGGATTTTAGGAAGTTGCTTTGCAGTAAATGTCCTTAATTCAGGGCGAAGGAGTTTTAGCAAAAAGCAAGACTCAGCAGCCTAAGTACATTGCAGGCTTGATTCCCCACGGGAGAACCTATCCGTGGGCATGAGTCCCGTGCATCTCCAAGTGGGAGCTGGGCGCACTCCACACAGAACAGTCTACTACATATACTGGATATCACACATCTTAGTGTTGAATGCATCATAGATATTCAGTATATATCTATTTAACGTGAATGAGGGACTGTTCTACTAAAGTTTCTTGTTATGATACTAAGCAACAAAATCAACTATAGTTTTACACACAGATCCTGTCTATCTTCAGTGTGCTTTAGTTTCCTCTTTTCATAGTTGTCCTTTTATTGAAAGAATTTTTATTGTCTTGCTTCCAGAAGAAAATCAAATCCAATGACTGAATCAACTTCAAATTCAATGTACAAAATATAAATATATTAAAGAATCTGATTAAACCAAATATTTTCAACTGATGTAATTTTGATAAAAGTAATAGTTTGGGGAAAATGTAGAATACTTGAAAGATTGTGATTTAAATATTTACTGGCAATGTCAGAATACATATGTATATATTTACACATACACACACAGTAGTAGGCTATCCATCTATTTCATTCCTATTGACACAGTGATTTATTAGACACTAGGAGGCATTTTTATTACAAGTATCCTGCCATGGATATGACCTTGATTTTGGCTGTTGAGTGTTGTCTCTTGGTCTCTGCTGTCCTGGGAAATAATGATTACATTAAAATCAAGAAATCCACATCTAGCTAGCATCCCAAATGGCTGTATTTCTCCCAAAAAGGGGAGAAACTAGGAGTTTTTTCAAGGATGAAGATGCTGCCCTTGTGTATAAATTTTTAATGTCTCAGTGAAGGGATTGTCCTCAGTTTCTCCATATAGAACATAATGAGTATGCAGGTTATACTTCATAACTCCTACATTTTTATGTACCTAAGCCTTTGAATTTCTTCCTTCGTAGCATACCAGGTAAGTTCTAGCACCTCAAGGTCATTAAATATTGGCCACACTGAGTCCAGTATATAAGGTAATGCATTAAATTCAGAACCATTAGTAATTTCACTTACATAAATAGTATTTGTTTCCTCTTGTATTCATCTAACTTATTCTCTAGGTTTCTGCAGATATAATAGCAAAGTCTTATAATTCTTTTGGTGTTTAAAGTATTTTCTTCTTGGTCATAATGTCTATTTTTCCTGTTGGAACATTGTTATATTTGACACTAGTTATGGGTCTAATGGTAAAAGGGAGCAATTGTGATATATCTTGAGTAGAACTTGTAGCCATTCCCTTTTAAGGACCTAGGATTTTCAAGAAAATAAAGTAGTCTCCTCAGGCACAGGAGGGCAAGCTACTTCTACCGACAAATGTGGCTCAAAGCGACATAAGTGATAAGGATTGTTTACTTCAACTAGGGCTCCCAGGTGTTCCCATTTCAAGTTTTGGTCTTTACCAATCTATGCTCCAACTTCAACATGGAAAATTGGTGATGCTGAATTCACTAATATTGTAACTCTGCATGTCAAACAATTACATGTTTTTGTCTTTGATTTCTGTCTTTACATTTTGTCTTTGACTTTTCAGCAATATCAGACCTGTAGCCTCTCAAGCAAGTGCTCTATTTTCATACGTGACTTGAGCTGTAAGTTAAGAGATCTAAGCTTGTCATTTGCTTTCCATCAGTCCTGCAGTACACACAGAAGAATCTACTTCACACTGTAATTCTCAGAGGTTTTTGTTATCACCACTGCCATAAAAGGCAAGTGACCAGTCATTAGACTTCCAAGGCACTTATTTCAACTGGCACTTCACCCCAATCAAACATTGATGATAGATTGGTTAATTATAATGATGTATAATGTCCTGGATTGTTAGCATCCCATTTGTAATTAACAAGGAACTCAGCATGTGTCAAAATCCAATGATAAAACACAAATAATTTTCAAAAACCATCTCTGCAGGTCTGCCTCCTGGGACAACTATTGGTATCAATTTTGTATCAGTCACAGTCCTGTGGAGAGATAGAAACCACACTGTGTATTTCAATAGTGAGAGTTTATTAATAAAGATTTATCAACTATTGATACCAACAGAAATTAAGTAGTAGATATAAATAGAGCTCTAAAGAATAAAAAAATATGTCAGCTGTAAGGAACAAAATTACAAATATGGCTGAGGATGAAGGATGAAGAAAAGGAAATTTTGAAATAATTTTTTTAATACATGACTTAGATTCAGATCTCACTGGAAGTGGTATGACTGTGACCACTGGATGTCACAAAAGTCTGCTGCAGTTCTGCAGGCAGAAGTAAGCAGGCAGAAAACTGCCTGCTGGGGTGCCAATGAAACTTGACAGGAATTTCCCACAGGCTTACTGCTGAGCTAATGAAAAGATGGTTGGAATACTGGCATAATTTTTTGGAAAGCTACTGTAGTTATGCAGAGAGATTCACTGCATGCAGTAAGCACCACTGGATGGTCAGTGTGCTGCTAAACCACCATATCAGCTGGTAAAAGAGAAATGTTGACAGTTCGTAGCTCCCATATCACAAGCAGGACAATGAAGAATGGGTTTGGAGCTGAGTGGCAATACGTTGGTAAGTGGTATAGAAGCCGGCCCAAAGTTAGTTCTTATGTTAGAAGTAACTAACAGAAACTCTAAAAAACTATGATAAATACCTTAAAGAAAATATTAGCCTGACTGGTGTGGCTCAGTGGATTGAGTGCTGGTCTGTGAACCAAAAGATTATGGGTCCAATTCCCGATTTTGGCACATGCCCGGGTTGTGGGGCCTGTGAGAGGAAATTGCTTGATGTTTCTCTTACACACTGATGTCCCTCTCTCTGTCTTTCTCCTTCCCTTCCCTCTCTCATAAACAAATAGATAAATACAACATTCTTTAAAAATAAAATATTAGGAAAGTTAGAAACTATATATACATAATGATGGAGAATTACAGAAGTAATATAGAAAGTGTTTTTTTAAACCCTTCACAAATTCTAAACATTAAAAAAGAAGTGCTATCACAAAGAATCTGTTTAATAAACATAACAGAGGCCAGAGAAAGTACAATGTAGTTTCAATGAACTTGAAGATGAATCAGTAAAGATTATCTGTACTGAAATGAGCACACCAAAAAGTGGAGAAAGAATAAAAAAATCATCAGAGATATGTTTGATCATATCAAGTGGTCATACATAGATGGACTATTTATTTTCAAAAAGACAAGAAAGAGAGAATTTTACTGAAGGTACAGTTGAAAATGTAATGGGTAAGACATTTTTCAATATTCTAATATGTTAATTCTCTCCCAATCAGTCAATAAACTTAACAGCCCAAAGCACTGTCAGCAGAACTTTTACAAGCATTTCTCAGAATGAATTCAAGTGTATATGAAAATGAAAAGATTTACAAAGCCAAACAATCTTAAGAAATACATGGTGGAATTATAATTTCTAATCATTATAAAGCCACATTAACCAATAAATAAAATTAGAATAAGACATGGAATCCACAAATGGGCTTACACATACAGAATCAATTGATTTATGATGAAAGAATTCCATCCATTCAAAAAATATAAAAATCTTTTTAACAATGGTGTTGAAAAACCAGACAACCATATGGATTAAAATAAATATCCACCTCTGAGTATATGCCCAGAAATTAATTTGAGACTAATTATATATATAAATAAAAAGTCAGAAATATAGAGCTTATAGAAGGAAATATGAAAAGATACTTTCTTGATTTGGAGATAAAATTAATAGACAAAACAAAAAAATGCTAACATAAATGCTTGATAGATGTGACTTGATAATGTCTCTGCTGTCTCTGCTCACTAAAAGAGAAATGGAGGCATGGGCCCACATAACGACTTACATAAGAATGTATGTCTTATTCATAGTAGGTGCACATTTGAAATGCTACAAATATTCATAAAGAGAATTAAGAATAATGTTGTATGCTTAACTATCAACAGGAATGGACAACTCATACACAGAGAAATGTGGATGAATTCCCAAAAGTATTATGTTGATCAAGAGAAGTCACACAAAAAGGTAAGTTAAATAACAGAGTATGATTGCCTCTTAGAAAGAGGATGAAATATAGGGAATAGAGACTATATGAATATAATAGGTTCATAATATAATAGATTATTTAATCTAATGAAATATAGATTAAAAAGTGACATGAGCAATCTTTATGGGATATTAGAAATGGTTTGTATTTTGTTTTGATTAGTAGTTGTATGCATTTATACAATTTTCAAACCTCATCAATTATTTATTAAACCAACTATTTAAGATCTTTCCATTTTATTTTATGTAACTTTCACCTCAATGAAATGTTTTTATTGATTTCACAAAATCAATAAAAACATTGTTAAAAACCATAAACTTCATTCAAAGGAGATATTTATCTCTTTATTTCTGACTACAACTTCTAATGAGCAGTTTCCCTATTTGGAAGAATTGGATATAGTCAGATTCTATTTTCCCTTTCCTTTCACTTTATTTTCTTTTTATATTCACTGATTAAGTTTCTAACAGTTTCAAAAAAATGAAAGAAAGGAGTGGCAGAGAAATAAGAAAAAAATTTTACTTGGCTGCTTGATTTTTCCACTCAACATGCAAACTCAAGTGAGGCTTTTTAAAAAAATCATAGCTATTTCTGCGTGGTTTCTCAGCTTGGCTTAGATGTTATACACTCTTTGCCTCCATCTTGACATATTGGCTTAGGTGACCATTCTCTTCTCCTGTATTTACAGTCCCCAGGCAGGATGTAAATGGTTTCAGACTGGCTTTGCCTCTAGAACAATTCATATTTGGTCTCTGAGAAACACGCATGTAAACTTGGTCTTGAAAATATTGCAGAAGCTATTCTCAATCCAACCACTTCTGTCTTGTTTCCATTTGAAGCTTTGGCTTTCTGTGACACAGTCAAAAAATAAAAATAAAAAATAAATAAACAAATAAAGACCCTTTTGTTCTCTAACTGAAGATGAAGTATTTCAAAACACCTTAAGGAATCCTTAGGAGTTTTAATCACCATGCTTCAATCCCTCTTTTTCTCTCCAAAACATTCTCTTTAAATCCTCATCATTCCCTTCTCTCTAAATCTGTTCCATCACTTGTTTATATTCTGAGTGAAAAGTCCTAGAGCAGTGAGTCCAATAATCAAATACATTCTTTGTTAATCTTTTCTATTAATCCAAGTCTAGATCCACTGAATGACCCTGAATGAGACAAGTCAGGCCTCATAGGACATGCTTAATTAAATTGAGATAAGCATAAGCATATGTAATAATAACCTACTATGTCACTTAACACTTTCTCACAAGTATCTTTTGGTTTTTTAAGCAGGCTTAAAATTATTTTTGATATCTACAAAACAATGTTGAAGATTAGTCTGACACAATTTTTTGGTATGTTGTGTGTGTGTATGTGTTAGTACTAATTATTGTAATTATTTTAAGCATCCATGTTGGTAAATATCTAGGTTATTTACTGTGGTTTTGTGACGAACTGCTATCTTCTTTCTTCACAATTCTGCTGGTCTGGGAGAGACCCAACCATAGAACTAAAAGCACCAACCAGTGGTAAGGGAGAATCCAAGAATTCAACATGGTTATGTTGGTATGAGATTTACAATGCCTTATCATTGCTTTCCTCCCTACTGTTCTTAATATTTCCCTATTCCAAATTAAAACAAAAAGCTAATATCATCCTGATATTAGTCATTTATATCCATACTTTAAATTGAGCTTTGCTTGACATTTTGCACTGGAAGCCTTTTACCAGGAGCTATGAAATCTAAGTCATAACTAAATAGATATCACTCGAGTGATCACGAGATTATATTTCAATGGTACCAATTAGTGCTAGTTATTATATAGACTGAATGTTTGTGTTCCCCTAAAGTTTATATGTTGAAGCTCCAACCCCCAATGTGACAATATTTGGAGGCAGAGCCTTAATAGAGGCAATTGAGGTTAAGGTGTGGCTCTCATCTTGTGGCAGGAAAAAAAACTCCAAAAGTTTCTTATGCTCTGTAACTGTAATACTTGCAAAATTTCACACAGGACTGTAGAAGCTGACAAGTCGTAACCAAAGCAACGGCCAGTTACTCAAGGTCGTACACAGACTCCCATGATAAGCTCCTGTGCTCTGTAACTTCTGCAAATTCCTCCTGCGTTTTCCCTTTGTCTCCCATATAAGGTAGCTGGACCTAACTTCCTCATTCAGCTTCTGTAACCTTGCTTGGCCAGGTAGGTAGGGAGCCCCGGACTATTTAAACCCCGGAAGAGTGAGGATTGGTGCTCAGAGGATTTGGATGTTAACCACCCCCTCTGGGCCCCCGGGTAATAAAGTTTGTGCTTCATTATCTCCCCTCCTGTGGGTGTGAGGCAGGAGATAGTCAGGAAGGAAGCTCCAGAGGCCCCCCGCAGGGCTGAGGTAGAAAACATCTATACATGACAAAGACCCCCTAAGACGGGTTGTTCCTGTTTACTGGGATAACTCTGAATCATAGAATGCACCTGCACGCTACCCCTGATTCATTATAATATCATTATAATGAAATAACATCGTGGGACTCCCTTCTCCAGTAGCCAATCAAGAAAATCATAGGAAACCACACATGCGCAGTAGCTTTGAAATCCAACTCCTTGTACCTACGCAGGAAAAGCCCGCCAAAGGTTAGCAAGGGGGCTTCTGCCCTATAAGAATAGAATCCCCCAGCCCACATGCCCTTTTTCTCTGCTCAGAGCTGGCCCACTCCCGTGTCCTGTGGAGTGTACTATCACTTAATAAATCTTCCCTCTTTCTTTATGCTATAAACTTTGTGTGTTCGGTTCAATTCTTTGTCCTCGATCACTAAGAACCTGGTTACCTGTGCACACCTGTGACAGGTGGATTTTCCACAACAATCTGACAGGATTAGGGTCCACATAAGGAGAGATACCAGAGAGCTCTTTGGTTTTCCTTTCTCTACACACACACACACACACAGAGAAGGCCCTGTGAGGTAATAGTGACAATGTAGATGCCTGCAAGCCAGGATGACATCCCATACCCAAACCTGAATCACCTGGAGCCTTCATCTCAGACTTCTAGCATGTACAGGGACCAGCAGAAGTAAAGCCTGCTTCAGTGTGGTTGGTAGGGTAATTATATGGGTCTTATAAATGATGGGTGTTAAATCATAGTTTTAATTTGAACATTTCACCTAAAATGCCATATGGTGTGCTTGAGTGTGATATTGTTATGTTACAGAATTGAATGCTTATGATTTTGTAATAAAAACGGGGTTATTTGTGCTGGACAGTGTAAGAGTAGGAGGAAAAGAAATTGTGTTTAAGTCATCCAGTCAATATTATTTTGTTATGGCAGCCCTACAGTTATATAGCAATCCATATTCTTCACAATGCTTGTAAAGACACTGACACAAAACACCTATATAATGGTACATGGTCTTGACAATATTTTAGTTTGGCATAATGAGAGAAACAAACTCAGAGATTTACATAGAATCACCTGAAGTGGAAACTGGCAGATCTCAATGTAGAATTGACATCACTGGGGTCATTTGTACATTGTGCGTGTGTGTACAGACTATATACATTCATTGTTTATTCAAATAAATTACATGATCGTAAACATATTTATAGAAGTGCTAAAATATTTTAATTTAGGACTGTCTGGAAGATTCTCTTTATGTGTTGTCACTCTTCTTTTGTCCTTATAAATCAGTACACCTCACCATTAGACCATTTCACATACAAGAAATGTGGCTTTTAGCAAAGATATACTTATTACTCTATGAATCAACTCCTTCAGTTCTCTGTTGTCTCCATAAAATCACATTGAGAATTTATGAAGGTGAAAGCTACATTGAACAAGGATTTTTTTCTGCTTTGTTTAGTGCTGTACTCTTAGCTTCTATTAAGACCTGGATCAATATTTGTTGAACATGTAAAAGCATTACAAACAAAGAAAAAGAAAACTAAACTAACCAAATACACAGAAAATGTTTCTTTCCTCAAGCATTTTAAAATCTTTTGGAGCTGTTCAAGTTTTAAATCATTTTAGGCCTATAGACTTTCTGTTAAGAAATTGGGTTCTTATAGTTTACATATTCCTTTACGCTCTGTTCTCTGTGGTTAGATAATACTTGTCAGTTAAGCAAAAGAAGATGAATTACTTTTAATTAAAAGAACACGTGTTACAAAATAACCAGTATGTAAAGCAAAGATAAGATACCAGTGGACCTGATATATTATCAGGCCTTACTGAGCAGCCCCCTCTTCTTATCTCACTTGCACATTATCAAGGGCTTAGCATCTGGCCTTGAAGTATGGCCAGAGGGAATCTCCAAGACTGGCTATATGATAGTAAGATGATGTACTTAGAGATCTTGAGCCTGGAAACTCTAGTCATTTCTTGGCTTGTGCAATTTTTGTAGTGCTTGAAGAGTTTGAAATATGGCCATTGAAAATGACTCCCATCCATGTTTTGTTTTTTCAGTTAAAGGGAAAAAGGAATATAATGACACTGATAAATATAGAGTAGCAAATATGTTTTAGCTAGAATTGAAGGCAAGGGGCCAATTGTGGGTTTGGCTACTCCTATTTGGACACTGTTTGGGTTATAAGCAAAAAGATAGATAATGGGGAATTCAATGTGTCTTCCAGAGTAAAGCAAGGGATCCTGAGAACTTAATGTTTTTGTCCATTGGTTTTTACTCAGTCTCTCTTCAGTTTCTTTAGTCTGAGATGAACTATTTCCTTGATATAATGACTCACTTGCTAGTAGATAATCCTAGCTGTATATGCTATATCAAGTATATATATATATATATATGTTTTTCTTCAAACGGCAAACATTGTATGAGTAGAAGTGTATGTTTGTGCCAAGCTTCTGAAACATAACATTTAAAAAAATAGTAAACAAATTATATATTATGAAGTAATGATCTTCAAATTAGGGTATAGAAGACCTGGAGAATTACATGAGGAATGTCAAAGGAAACAGAACAATCATTGCAGAACCCTAGATTCTCATGTGTACACTGTCATAAACGTAACCTTCATAGGATACGCCAGTGTTTCTTCTTGCCCTTCTTCCCTGGAGCAGTCTCTCTCATCTATTTTTCAAAAGAAATGTAACCTCCATTTTTAATATCAGAATTGCAAATTGCCCTATGGTATAAAATTCACTCAGGGCAAAAGTAAAAGGGATAATTCAACATTTGAGGTTAGTGTCCAGAAAGTAAATGACAGTAAAGACACAAGCAATTTCATATGCCGGATGATTTCCAGATTCCTTGTTTTCAATAAATTGAAAGAATACCTCTTAAGCTTCTCAGTTAATAGGGTATTCATAATATGTCACAATACAATTTTTTGGTATGTTACTCAGAAGGTGTCTAAAGAATTGAGTACCATTGCTTTTTTTTTACATTCTTCCTACTTTCTTCTACATTTTGTTATAAAGGTTATTATTATTTATATATGTGGGAAAACTCACATATGGGAATTATATTGATCATTCTGTCTCAATTGAGGAACAGGTGATATAAACCTATAGATATTTTTTAAAAGGAAAATAACACCATGTATCTGACATTTTAAAAATCTTTTAAAATTAATTACACAGAGGTATAATAATTTTATCAATTATGTATATAATTATGATAATGATTTAGATACTCTAGGAAAAAACTAAACTTCAAATGACATGAGCACAGGAGAAACATTCTAATTTTGTATATGATTTTCTGTAATAAGCTATAAAGAATGATTAATAAGATAATTGAAATATAAATATTAGAATCCAATTATATGGCAAAGATAGAATAAAATATAAATTCAAGGAGAAAAAAACATATAAAATGATTGTTAAAAGAGAACTTTTTCATATATTTTATCTGTATGATACTGGATATCAAAATGACTTAATCAATATTTGTAATATGCTGACACTTGAATCCTTTGCAGTTATGTAAATTTATGATATAATTTTTTATGTTAACTTAGAAATATTGTTTTTTCAAAATTCTTTCAAGGGTTTCTGGGAAAAAATTATAAGTCACTGATATAAAGCATCCTGTGATGGACACTTCTAATTATTTGCCACTTTGCATTCTTCAGGTCTTGCTTGTCATGATATAATTCCTGATTTTACCAAGGACCAATCACAGTACTGAAGATCCTACATTTCTACTTCCCAGACATCTAGTTGTGTCCATAAAACACTGAGAATATGAAACAACTTGGTGTGTGCAACTTTTGCATGATCACCCCAAAGAAAATTGCTTGCCTGCCATTCAATTTCAACTTTCAAACTCTTTGGGCTATAACAACAGCTGGCCAGTCATCTTGTGCTTCAAAACTGAAAACCACATGTGAAAGAAGACAGGGCTATCAGCCAACAAGCCCGGGATGGCTCACCTCTGATTTGAAACATGAGTGAAATACATAGCTGTATTATGTAAGTCACTGTTTGGAGTATTTCTTAGTTACAAGAGCAAATTCTGTATTCTAAGTAATGGACATGCTAAGTAAATAAATGGAAAAGCAAATGACTATATTATTTCAGATTCTCTAAGAAAATGTCAACAGAATATTTTACTGGATTGTACTGGGCATAATGAACTTGTATCCCAGTCCTAGATTTTATGTGATATGGCTATTTTTCTTTGGACAAGTAATTTTACTTCTGTAAAGCTATTTATAAAATAAAGGGAATGAATTAAGTATCTTCAAGTTCTTATTACTTAAATTACAGTGCCTTTCTTCTTTTCATAGAGAAGACCAGAGGAAGTTGCAAGAGAAGTTATTACTGAAATTGGGCCTTGAAAGTTAAATTAATGGATTTCCCTGTGAGATCTGAATCATAGAATAAATGTACAAATCTCCCAGTGTCCTCTAATCATATACACAGGGTGGAATAAATTGAGTTCATAGGACAATCATATTCTTAGAGCAGAAATATGCTTATTGAATACAGCAGCCCAGGTGGAAATGCAGTGGTTGCTTAAACACATTACTAAAAAAAATATCCAACCTATTCTTATATTTAAATGATCTTGTAATTCCAGCACTTAAGAGACTCTAATACATGAGACAAATAATACAGCTGACTCTGGTCATGGCAATGATCAGGAGACTAAGTACATTTAATTCTAATAGAAACAAATAAGATCTTTGGCAATTGAATATGAGAAAATCAGGAATAAGAGTACCAGAAGACAAGAGCAAGTTCATTTAAACATTGAGAAACTGTTAGTGGGGTTTATGATAAAAGTTAGTTCTTTTCATCTTTAAATAATATAAATTACATAAAACTTGAGATTATTAAGCAAGTTGATATTGGAAATCACTCACACTTTGTATCAACCAGCCAGTAAAAAAATTGCAAGTTTAAAATTAAAAAAAAGTGCCTATGGTGTACATGATTCTTTGTAGTCATTTAACAAGTTTTTATTTAAGTTTTAAACAACACTGTTAGATTATTTCCCCATATTATTAAGGATGGTTAAGCTGAAAATCAGAAAGTTAAATAACTTCTTAGTAAGTTTCAGAGCTAGTACGTTATGATGGCAAGTTTTTACCAGGCCTATTGGATTCTGAAGTTCATGCTTTTCCACTAGAGCAAATCCTGTTCCCCAAGATTATCTTCTTTCCACCTCAATCTGTTATTTTCTCCATATCAACTGTATTGAGAAAATGATAAACTATCTAGAATGTCCAGTTTCAGAGGTTCTTACAGATGCATATCAACAAGATACAGCCTTCTCCCTCTTCTTCAAAAAAGTCCTTATAGTTCTCTGCAAGAAATGATGATCTGCTCCTCACATCATACATTAGGTTTGCTTTATATAAATGAAATCTTACATTAAACAATACTTTTGCATTTCTTGTCTTTAGTCAGGATAATAATTTTGAGGCTCATCCATGTTGTTATGTACATCATAGTGTTTCATTTTTATTGCCAAGGGGCATTTAATTGTGTGAATATAGTATATTTTATTTTTCTATTTAATTACTGATGGGCATTTAGAATGTTTTCAGTTTTGACTATTATTAATAAAGCTTCTGTACACATTTCTATACAAGTGTATTGTGGGTATATGATTTTGTTTCTCTTGGAGAAACACGTAGATAGGTCGTACGTTAGATGTATGTCTAACAGTTTAGGAAGCTGACAAAGGGTTTTCCAAGGCGGTACCATTTTACATTCTCACTAGAGTGTATTATGCAGTCCATCCTCACCACATCCCACTGACACTTGCCATGCACACTCTCTTTAGCTGTCGACATTCCAGTAGGTGGGTAGTGGTATTTCATTGTGCTTTTAATTTTTAATTCCATAAAATTAAATGAGGCTGAGGTTATTTATGTGTGTTTGTTGACCATCTTGTATGTCTTTTGATCAAATATTTTACTATTTTAATTGGTTTGTGACTTATTGCTCAGTATCTTTTATGTGTTTTGTCAGATATATGCATTGTAAATATTGTCTACCAATCTGAAACTTACCTTATTGATTTATTTATGGTGACTAGTAAAGAGCAAACATTTTTATTGTAGACAGATTTGATTTTGTTATTTTTTCTTTTATGTTTCATACTTTCATTGTGTTCTATGAAATCTTTGTCTGCCTAAATATATAAATATTTCCCATTATGCCTGCTTCTAAGAGCTTTGGTATTTATTTTATATTTAGTTCTCTGATACATTTCAAAGTAAGTTTTAGATGCTAGTTTGTTAAAAATGCAGATACTGGTGTCCATAACTGCCTGACAATAAATCTTAACCTTATTCTATACAATCTGAATACTTTTTAAAAAAGTGTCCAAGTTGTTATTATATAGACTATATTAAGACACCTCCCGAAGCCCTGTACTGCTCTGGAATACAGGGCTCTGGACTGAGAAGCTTCCTCAAGTCCCTGAAGATCCCAAGGCATGATGGGCCAAAATGCAGAAGATTATTATTTTAAGAGTAGGTTAGAAGAATTTAACTAACTAGTTACTGCATTACTATTAAAGAACCAAAGCTAATACTATTCGCTGAAGAATATAAGTATCAATCATAAAAGGGTTTAAAATGTTGTCAGAACACTGAGATGTTCAACTGAAGGTAAACTTAATTGAATAGTTAATGGTAAATTTACTCTCTCCCTAACAACAAATGCATGAACACATATGTGTATTTATATCTCCTACTGGTTCTGCTTCTCTGGCTGAACCCCTGACTGATAAGTCTATGCATTATGCATTCTCACAATGATCTTGTGAAATAATATCCTGTATTTTCCCCAATTTGGAGATAAGAAAAACAAAGTTGGCAGTTAAAATTAAAACTTGTCCAAGGTCACATTGCAGTAAGTAGGTAATTTCAAACCAGGAACAGAACCAGTCAGATAAACCTTCTTTTTTTTAAAAAAGAAGAAGATATTGCTTTTTGGCACAGTAATCCATAATAACTATATAAGATACTACTGTTCCACAGTAAGTACTTTTCAAAATGTCATTTTTGCCTTGTGTGTGATTTGCTGGTTGAATTTCCTCACCAGTGTCTTAGCTGACAGTGCAAGCGGTCCTTATGAACTCTATAGAGCATGCACCTTTCCAAAGTGCACAAAATGAACAGGAGGACACAGTCGATGTTTTTGCTTTTGTTATCACTGTATTGTTCTTCTCAAGGTGAACCAGAAATAAATGATTAATCACTTGCTTACATTTGGCTTTATTTATGATATCTCACATGATCAATAATGATTACACTCTTGAAGAAGCAACTCACAAACACTGAAATGGCACACTCCTTTCTTCCAGAAAGGAAGAAGACATTTACTTGATTTTTTTTTTTTGAGATAATGGGATGGGCTCTTGAAGGGGGTGGGCAGAGAGTTTGACATTGAACTCTTGTGACTGCCTAATCCTAGGTGTCAGAAGGGCAACAGAAACATTTTGGGGGGATTTTGGTTGTTTACCACTTAAAGATCAAAGTTGATTTCTAGCTAATATAAGA
Organism: Phyllostomus discolor; assembly: GCF_004126475.2. Taxonomy (NCBI): domain Eukaryota; kingdom Metazoa; phylum Chordata; class Mammalia; order Chiroptera; family Phyllostomidae; genus Phyllostomus; species Phyllostomus discolor. Next base: position 53,557,138 of record NC_040905.2, read on the forward strand.
TCACCTTCAATGGAATGGAATGACATCCATTAACTAGCACTGACATCACTTGTTTTTGTTTCCTTGATTTTTTTTTTTTTCAAAATAGAATTTAACTTCATCCAACACTTGTTCCAGAAACACTGGAAATTAAAGAATCTGGAATTTTTTTTAAGATTTTATTTAGTTATTTTTAGAGAGGGAAGGGAGGGGAGAAAGAGAGAGAGACAGAAACATCAATGTGGGGTTGCTGGGGGCCGTGGCCTGCAACCCAGGCATGTGCCCCCTGACTGGGAAAGAATCTGGGATTTTTAATCTGGCATTCAAACTCCAATTGTTTTAACAATCTGCCATTTAACTTTTCTTGGCCAGTTTAACAAGGGCAAGTTTGCAACATTTTCACTCATGTTCTTTTGTTTTTCATTTAAAATAAAAGAGAAATGAGTATGTTCTCCCCTTATAAAGGCAAGTGATAGATCACATTTAGTATGTGTGACAAAGGGAATGCTGAGAGATCGTGCAGAATGTAAGGGATACGTTCTAAATTTCTGCTGTCTAATAATGGCAGATGGTCTTAAGGAGTTTCACACACTGCAGCAGCTCAGTTGATTAAGTTATATTGGACACGGTGATCTCTGTACAGAGTCCATCTGTCAGGGGTGAGATGCTGTTGTCCATGCAATGTTTTCCCAGAAAATTCTCCCCATGTGTTCATGACAGAGAGTCCCAGGTGAAAGGGTTTAGGAAAGGAGAGATAAAGGATAAGATGTGGAGTACAGTGCAAAGGGTATTTCGCTGGGGCCTCAGTCTCCTTTCAGACCCTTGTCTATTTCTGTGTTGGACTACTGGTCTTAGTGAGCCCTAAGCCCAACTCTGAAGTTAACTATGGGGTGATGGCTGTCTTACTAGCAAGACTGGGATAATAAAATCTAGATGCCTATGGCATAACTTGTTTTTACTATTGCTCTTTCCTTAATGATGGAACCTGGACCAAACTTCACATCCCATTACCATTGTTTCCAAGAATGAGTTTCATATAGTATGGGTTCTGCTTGCCTGGCACATGATGGAGATAATTACTTATTTAATAAATGAATTAGTTAAGTGATCCAAGGAAAGACAAGGGAGTTTATTTTGTTTAAATTGAAGAAAGGGCTGACCTACATTTGACTTTGCATCTAACTTCATCTTTTTTCAAATTAAATGGCTGGTTTCACAGTTTCATTATAACTCTAAAAAGAGATACCATATACTTTGTTTTCAACTATTGATAACCATTATAAGTTAATACCAAATGGTGGCAGAAGTCCATGCAGCTACCTCAAAATGATATGTGAAGGTGGAGAAAAGTGTTGTCTATTTTATAATTGATGTTATCATGTTCAGCCCTTATAAGAAAAAAAGGAGAGAACTTCAGTACATTAACAAATATGTCCAATTTGACATAAAACTGTTTAAGAGTAAAACAACAATTATGGGTATAAAGAGGACAATAGTGATTTATTTCCATTGATTTTGTAGGTGTTGGTTGTCTTAAATATGTACTTATTTTCCAAATGGTACTGTGTTGGCTTTTGATATTTGAATTGTAATTTTTCCGAGTTAACCTTTGTTCCCAGATTTCTGTCTGCAAGTTTGTGACAATGATGTAGTAACAATGATGAATCTCAGAATAGCACTGCCTAAATACCACCTGTAAAAACAGCAGGAAGGCAATATTGTGAGGAACAGAACAGCAGGTAAGATGATGTTTGCCTAACTGCCAGCTATGTATTTGTTAAAGCTAATGAGATGTAAAATGTAATTTGACTTATCCTTATAGTGTCCAGGGTTTGAAGATGTGTTAAGGAGTACATCCCAAGAGAGAAGAATGGGGAATTGCCTAGATCAAATAAAATCAATGGCCAACAGGAAAGTATGACATTTATTTCTTGAGGTTACAATAACCAGGTACCAATCAGTAGAAGAGAATGTGTTGGTTTGCAGGTCCTCAGAGATGCTGGTTGCCATATGTGATAAGGAGACAATTTGTTCTTTTAAATTTTATTTGAATGTCTATCAATACTGAAGAGAGATTTATAATAATGTGTGAAGTTTGTCTTTGAAGTTGGGTTGGTAAAGAATGCATAGTGATGAGCACCATCTTCAGGAATTAAAGTGCCAAAGTAAAGTAAGGTCTCCATTTAATGTCATCATCAGCTAAATCAGGAGATACTGTGAGGTGAAGTCATAAATATTGTAATCTTCTGGTGGTAACTATAGAAATTTTCTCTCTTCAGGCCCCAAAAAGCTATGTCTCTGCTTACCCTTCATAAAATCAAAATCTATTAATATAAATTACATTATATTAATATATACATTAGTATATATTAATATATACTAATGTAATAAAGACAACATTAAAAACAATAACTTGAATGCTGTATGCCAAGTTTGTAATTCTCTACTCAGCCCCACATCACTACTGGGAATTTAATAAATGTTATCTTAAAGACAGATGGTTTGAATATTCAGAGCTCTGTTGATAGGCTTCAAAAAATAATTCTTCCTTTCTAGTTCATGATTCCTAAATTTCAGCATACTCAAATATTATGAATGTTGTTTGTATATACAAAACCATGCATACTTTGCATGATCTGAAAATTTTTGATATTGGCCTATATTTATCTTTTCAGCCTAACTCCACCTAAAATTCAGTTTAGGCTGTATGAATCTGGAAGCAAAACTGTGAGAACATTATATAATTTTTAAAGCTTTTCCCTCACTTTTGCAATCCTGGAAATTATGGAATTGCACAATTATAAGAGATACTTAAAAACACCAAAATTCATGTGTATTTGACTTTTAGGTGGTAAGCACACAGTGCAGTATACAGATGATGCATCATATGCTTGTACACTTGAAACCTGTATGATTTATTAACCAATGTCACTATGATAAATTTAATAAAATAAATTTTAAAAATATATCCATACATATCTTTAATCAATAGCATGTACCTTTGTTTGGATTTGATTCTCAGTCTATGAAAGGCATGAGGGAATTACACTGGCTGAGAAAATAGTAGAATTATGTTTCCCATTCCAACCCAGGAGATAAACCCTTTGAGTAAAAAGTATAGGCCAGAATAACCTGTACTATTGTTTTCTTTCCCCTTTAAATTTTTTCCCCTGGTGAACCTAATTAAATTTTATGACACCACCGTTTGTTGAATATATGTAACTTTCTCACCAAATATAACACATTAAGGAAATACTAGAGAACAATAGTATATAATAAAAGCCATGGATAAACAGTAGGATTAAGATATCTTATTTTTAAACAATATAATTTTTAAAAATATGAAAATAATATGTTTAATAATGCAACAAAAATAAGGTTAGTGTTTGATTTGGGATTGGGAAGTAGGGTGGTAGAGAACACAGGAAATTTACTTATTTATCCTTTTTAAGTTTTCCGGCTACAGCACAGTTGATGAAATAGTGAAATGCCACATTGCTTCTAGTCAGTGCAGCATTGCTTTCATGTAAAACTCACGCTCAATTGCCATTTTCCCTCTCAAGATTTAAATGAGCTGATAGATTCTGAAAAATGTACTGGCAGCTAAAGTCTAACAAAGTTATGGTGTTAACAACAGTCAAAATCTATTTTGTACCATAAATAGGTATGTCAGGGTCCATTGGGAGTGGAAGGGAAGCTCCTCAAAATTATTTAGGAACAGAAGTGAATGCCACATGATTATTACCTTTGTCTTAGGGAAATATGCATGATAATGTATTCATTACTGACTCTTTCTCTATAGGACTCCTGCTTTGGCTCATTGCTCATTTTAAATGGCTCAGTAAGTCACAAGAGTTGTCAGTGCTTCCTCACTTAGCTTTACATCATTTGTTTACAGCATCTGCTCAACAATAGCCTGCTTTATGGATGAGCTCCTATAGAGTGTGAGGATTTAATGCATAATGCAGGTGTATATTAAATCTTCTACACATATGTCATGACCACAGTAGAATTGTTTGGAGACAACTGTAGATAACTGTGCATTATTTTATACTGAATCACAAAGTCTTAGCATGGTGCCTGGAACACAGTCTGCGCTCTATGAATGTTTCTTGAGTAGGTGGATGTGTAAATGAATGAATAAGATAAAAATATAGAAAAAACCCAGCTGATTTTCATGCCAGACTCTGCACATTGGCACACACTGTTGTTTTCTGCCTGAAATTCTAAATAACTTCTTCTTTACCTACCTAAACCCCTCTCTTCAAGGACTAACTTCATTGGCAAATTCTCCATAAGCTTTACTTAATCATTTCATCAACTGTTTTTCTATCTCCTAATTAAGTAGCAATTAACAATGGCTTATTTGGAAAAAGAAGATAAACAATGATGCTTTAAATAATAAGGTATAAGTAGATAACTAAGATCAATATAATATGGTATTTTACTTTTAAAAATACAACATCAATGTTTGGATTCAGGTTCTGTGCATTAAACAAATACATCACTGTTCACATAAGTAGAAGTCCCTCCCTAAACACCTAGTAAACAGGACACACAGCAAGTTCTCATGATGCAAATCTGTTTGACATAGGACATTTTAGAGTTCAAAACCTATCTAAATACTTCCCATTTCAGGACTTTTTATTTCATTTAACTATTTTTCTATACAATAAACATTCATTTGAAAAGGGATAAATAATTAACAAAAGGTAATTAGTGTTTTACCACTCAATTCACATCATTTAGCACAGTCTCGTGTATTGATATATTTTTTCCTGAGGTTAACATTAGGATAACAGTAATCAGTTGCTGCAAGAACAAAATGAAAGACATAAAGATGTCTTATCAATATAAATATTTAAATTTCTTCTTTTAAATAAATTGGAGCAATTATTAGTTCTCTCACTATTCCTCCAAAACTGTTGTACTCAAATTCTGTGTTAATTACATCTAAGAACTCTCAGCTGTAATAAAGCTGAAATATGTTGTTTAAATTAACCCAAGAAATCCTCAGGGGAAGAGTAAATAATGTAACATTCATTTATTTATTTATTCAATCCACAAGTATTTGGTGATGTGCCAATTCCTGGGGGAAATTGCTTTTGTATCCTGTCTGCCTCTACATGGCCTTTGGGGTCAGAGTTCTTTCCCCACACTTTACTAGACTGGGGCCCCTCAGAGAGTCACCACTGTACTTTGAGTCGGGGAGAGGGTAGCAAGGCCTCTTCAAGGACTGGGTTTTGTTTGATAGGTGGGTAAGTCAGAAAACTAGTGGATGAGTCTGGGATAAGGAGCCTCTGGCAAGCAGTGTGCCAGGCTGCTTCCTTGTCCAAGCTTCCCTGGCTACTCTGGGAAAACTGGCAAGTATCAAGCCGCCAAGATCTCTGGAGATTGGGAGACTAGGCCTCTTCCAGAAAAGGTGGGATTCGGCAACCACTTCTGAGGCCTCGATGTTCAGTGCATCCTCCTGACCTCCATCTGGGCCCACACCTACTCCCCCCTTCCCACACAATCACTCTAAGACACATAGCCTACCTTGTGGGCTCTGGCTGCACCATTTGACTTGTTCAGAAATCCCACACTCCACATGCTTGAATCACATCCTGACTGGGCACAGGAATTACCCCATGGTGTTCAAAGAAAGACAGAAAGAAATAGGTGGGGAGGGAGAGAAAGAAGGAGAGAGAGGGGAGAGAGAGAGAGGGAAGGAGGGGGAGAAAGAGAGAGAGACAGAGAGAGACACAGAGAAGGAATGGAAGGAAGGAGTGAGAAAGAAAGAGAAGAAAAAAGTAAAAAAGAAAAAGAAAACAAAAGGAAAGGAAATAAAATAGCAGAAAAGAAAAAGGAAAAAAAAAGACAAGATGCTGAGGAACTGGAAACTGCATCCTGAGGATCAGGGATGAACAGGGTAAGGAAAGGGTGTACTGCTTTTGCTCTCCATTCCCCCCAAAAAGACAAGGAATTAGAATGGTGTTATGGGGTGATAATGGGCAGGGCTGACAGCTCTAAACCTGAGTGTAGGGTATAATCATCTATTCAAAGGAAAAGGGCACTTGGTGATGTTGTCACAGGAGCAGGAGTCTCCAAAAATGGTAAGGTAGCAAAGTCATTAATGAAGGTGTAATTGAAGTACAAGGACTCTAGCAAGTGACAGAACCTTTCATCCAGGCAGCAGTTACCCTTGGTGTTTCCATTGATAAATAAGGTCAAACACTCAGAATTATAGGTCCTACAGTAAAACCTTAGCTAGAGCGAGCACTAAAAAAGGTTAAGAGCTTAAAAATACTCATTTAATAGGACCAGAAACCTGGATACATGGAAAAAAACAACAAATCTCAGAGGGAAAGGGTTGAGCAGCCTGGAAGAAGTTAGTCAAAGAACATATATAGATATATGCATAGTCCACGGACACAAACAGCAGACATCAGTGTGGCCTGGGGGTAGAAGGTTGGGGGGTATGTGTTGGTGAGTGGAGGGTGAGGTCAGGAGCTGGGCGAAGTTGGGCAGGGGGCAAAATGGGGGACATCTGTAATAATGTCAACAATAAAAATACTTTAAAATAAAAATACTCATTTAATGAGTTGACTTAAAAAGAGAAACTGTTATAGAGACTTTCATGATATCACAACTAAGGTGCTAGAGATTGCCTAAAAGATGTTTTAAATAACCACATGAGTTCAAGTTAAATTCTTCATTGAGAAATCACAAATGCACATTTTTATGAGCAATGAGATCTTAAAAATACGTTTCCTGAACTTCTTCCATATCTAACTTTTAAGATTCACCCGCATCACCACCATTTATCTTCCTTCTTCCATTTATTATTATGATTCATCTTCTTTTTAGTCTCTTGTTCTAGCTTTAAGGAATTTTTTTTTTACATCATATTCTCAACTATGTGGACCTAGTCATGAGTGTGGGAGTGAAGTGGAAATGTAGCTTTCCTTGTTTATAGGCCCTGTAATCTTTAGGGAGGAAGAAAATCAATACATCCTAAGAGAGGCTTTCTTATTCAACTTTAGAGTGAGAGAATTAAAGTCTACAAGACTACTGTATTTTCTCTTACTACAATAATTGTGAGAGTATCCATCCTTCATAGCACAATACCCATTGCCATTATGATTACATAATCTCTGACATTTTGCTTTGCTTTTCCAAACTTGCTATTAGCTAATACTACAGGAGCTGACATGCTAAGACATCCTTTCTAAAAAGAGAAATGAAAGGACTAGAAGAAAATATCCTATTAAACATAGGAGAAACTTTTAAAAGTTATTCTCAGAAGAGACCTTTGGGATAGTTGATGCATAATTACATTAAATTTATTATGCTCTATAAGAGTGAATGGACTAAAAATAAATTGCAAGCAGGCCACTATAGTCTGTTTTCTTCAGTCAAAAAGTACTTTTTGAAGGAAATGTCTGATCTATATATACAGAGTAGCAATGAAATTGAGCCATCATCAATCTGGCTATGCTTTTAGTCAGGTGGATGATCTTGTAGACGATCATTGGCTCAATATGCAGGGTGCCTCTGCTGGGCCCACTTCTCTGGTTTAGGGGTTCAAATAAAGATACTGAGATTAAATCCTTCTATGCAAATAAACTGTCTTCAGCTAAGTGTTTCCTGTGGCCTTGGTGTAGGATGGGGCTTTATTACTTACTAAAAGGTCATGGCCCTATCAAAATGAACCATTTAAACAAAGAAGCTATTTTCTGTATATACACAGAAATAATCAAGTTTATTTCTGTCATGATAATTGTGCTTAGCTTCCCATTAGGTGAGTTTGATAATGACTTCTAGAGTATAGCAAGGTAACCTACAAGTGGATAATATTGGATAAAAGTATATATGACTTTCCCCCCTTTTGCTAAATGCTTATGTAAGTCGGATGGAGTGGAGGAAGGTGGAGGTGGTAGTTAAATCCCTAATACCTTATATAATCAATTCAAATAAAACAGTTTGCATTCGCCTTTAATGACTAAATAACACAGACCTTGGGAATAAAATAGCAGTTTGAGGGAAAGTCTAGATGTTGATTAATAAGGAAGCTTTCTGAAATAGATAATATTTCATTTGGAAGTGAGTTTTATCTTTATCTTTTAGAAATATTTGTCAAATGTCTTGCTAAAAATATCGAAAGATCCTAGTTACAGTGAATTTACATCCTACCTCTAAGGAAATTTAAACAAAAGTAGTAGATAAAATATGTTGACTATTTTTGCTGCACTGCAGGTAGAGTTGAGTGAGAAGAAAAAAGAAGAGGTAAAACACAAGCAACAGAAATAAATCAAGTGCTGTATCTAATTAGTACCAGTAACTAATTGCAAATTGAACCAGTGTTAAAATAAGTTAAATTCACCACGTTCTTTATATAACAGTAAAACTGTATAATAAAAATAGTTCTTGAAATGGTTAATAATTAGAAAATTGAATGATACATAGTGCTTAAAATATCTTCATCTTGGAAAACCATTCTATAATAATTGGCAAGGATTGAAAGGTGTTTATTTCTAAATATTAACATTATATTAGTTCAGATAATGGTAAATAAAGTTAATTCACATGTTACTAGGGATGACTTCTGTAAATTAGAATTTTGATTGATATCAAATTTCAAAAGGTACAATATTTTATTATTTAACTTCATGGAATTGGTTAGAATCATCTTTATAAATTCCTTTCAACAATTTGATTACTTTTAATAGTATTCAGGGCAAAGCCACATTATTTTTACCATTTTATTAGAAATCAAGGCATATAAAACTTTTAAAAATTAAGATTGCCTCTGGACTGCAAGTCCGAGGATGGATCCAGTTTTTCAGTTTTCACTTAAACTGAAATACACCCAAGCAACATATTACAGTGCTGGCTATAAGGTATTTGGTCTCCTTCTTCTATCCCTCTGAAACATAAATTGTAAAATAGTCATGATTATAACAAAAACCAACACATATAGATGTGCTTACATAAATTATGTTTTATTATAGCATCCTTTGTGCAGTAACAAAAATATCTTTTACAATGTTTTATATTGCTATTCATTTTTCATAACACAGAGTTTTATTTGACAAATATCTTCTATGCTTCCCTTTAGTGATACTATACATATAATAAATAAGTCTAATTTATGTGACATATAACACCATTTGTGTTTATTGTTAATATTATTATAATAACAAAACTTTTTTGGTATTTGCACATGTGAACAGAACCTTGCTCTTCTTTCTTCATTGTGGTTGTGCTGGAAGGACTCTGTGTCGGTGAGATTCTCCCTACCCATGAGCATGAAAATGTCTTGCGTTTACTCTCTTTCCACCTGTTCTCAGAGAAAATGAGAACTTTTACTCATGCCAATATCAAGAAAAAAAAGAATAGAAAAGAAAAGTAATTAGAAGGGGTGGATGAACAGTAAAATAAAAAATTCAAAAACAAAATACCTTCTTATTTTATAGTAATAAACATAAATACAAGAAATGTTAGTTTCCTGAATGGAAGATCTGGTTAGTAACATCTTCATAGGATGTTTAAGATGTGTGAGATCTATTTGCTAAATTTAACTCAACCCACTTATCTTTCAGAAACCAAAGCCCAAATTTTAATAACTTCCCAAATTTTAAGACCTTTTTTCTCAGAATAGTTTGACTTTACATGTGAAATAATATATTGAAATATATGATTATTTATTTTCCTAGATCTTGGGAATGACTAGAATTGTCACCTTGCCTAACTTGAATAACGTGAATAATTTTACTCATGTTGGTAAAATTTCCTGACTTTCAACATAGGGATAATGATATTTATAGCATGGTGTCATGATTAACATTTAATAAGAAATCAGAAATGACATCACCAAAATGACAAGCAACCTCAAACACTCATCCCCTGCCCCCAGAAACATTGAAAAACAAGCAGAAAGTATGAGAACCAACTTTTTAGTACTCTGGAAAATAGAGGTATAAGCAATCAAATGCTGAAAACAAAAAAGGCAACATAAGAACGGTAGGGAGGATTTGAGGCACTATGTTCTTTGCACCATCATTCTCTGGCCTTGGTGGTGATCATGAAGACAGAATCCACTTCTTCCAGAGAGAGCAGAGCAGACCCCACTCACAAATTATCATGTGACTTTATGCTTTTTGCTTTATACTTGATGAACCAGTGCCAGATGCTCATCCCTGTTTTGCCTAAGGGCAGAATAGTGATGAGCATTGGTAGGAAACAATCTAAGGTAAATTCTAAAAAAAACATCTAGACACAAGGGGCAAAATATAACAGTTGAGACATAAAGTGACCCTGGATCACAAAAATCTTCAAAGTATAATCACTATTCCATAGGGAATATTGGGTATTTCCAATCGACTTCACTGTCTTAAAAGATTTCTGTCTTTACTTACACAGGAAAGTTCTTTTATAGATATATCTAAATAAAATTTTAAATGTTTTAAGAACTAGATTAAGGATAACAAACATATTTCAAGAAATGACACTAACAAATTGTCTAAACATTTTTAATTTGCCTACTTTGCCTTTGTGAAGTTCTGGAGGTCACCCAAACCATTCCCCCTTTTCACACCACCTGTAAGTTTAACTTTTGGGGTCCCCGAGACCATAATCAGGGTCAATTATTTACTGGAAGTACTGACAGAACTCAGAAAAGCCATTGTACTCCCAGTAATGGTTGATTGCAGCAAAGGCCATGTTAACATCAGAGAGGGATGTACATAGGACAGTGTCCCAAAGACACCAACACTTGGAACTTTCAGTTGTCCTCTCTCAGAGCAACTGTGTAGACAGCACCTGTTTTTCCCAATAATAATGTGTTACAATATTCAGAGTGCTGTCATTCAGAAGACTCACCCGAGCCTTGGTGCCTAGAGTGTTATTGGTACTGGATCACACAGATGTAGTTAACCCTCAATGTGCCTGCATGGAGGCTCCACTTCCTCCAGAAATAGAACTGATACCATGTGATAGAAGTTTCCCATCATAATTCTATTCAAGATGGTTGTGTAGGTAAACAACCTCACCTCCTTGAACAACCACATCAAAATTACAACTAAATTATAGAACAACCATCATTCAGAACCATCAGAAATTGAGCTAAATGAAGAAAGTCCTACAACTACAGAATTAAAGAAGAAACCTCAACAAGATTGATAAGTGGGGTGGAGACATGTAATGGGCTGGTCTCACACCCACAGGTGGCAGATAAAAATCAGGAGGGATATCTCAGGACTGAGGAGACCCTGACCCACACCAGGCCACTGAGTCTAGAGTTCCAGTGCTGGGAAGATAAGTCTCTATAATTTCTGGATGTAAAAACCAGTAAGGATTTAGGCTGTGGAAGAAAAACTTCAAGAATCCCAGGCAGTTCTTCATAGGGGGCCCACATACCAACTTACTTGGCTCACTCCTGAGCTCCAGCACTGGAGCAGCAGATTAAAACCATCAGAGACATACAGAGAAGAACTGACTTGTCTGGTATCAGGGTGAGAAATGGCCAGGGGCAGCTTTCTCCCAGACTACCTGGCAGGGGCCATTGTTCCTTTTCTGAGACCTTCTCCCACAGGACCAGCAGGCATGTGCCATATCCAAGACTCCATCAACATGGCTTACACTGTTTGCCCTACCCTGGTTATTTTCTGAGGCCCTGCCCCCCAAAATTTCAGGTCCGCCCAAGTTATTTCCAGTGGCTTTTCCATGTGAATGGCTTGTCTTGGCCCATGTTTCAGATTTTCCTAAATTCTCCCAAAAAAGCACCATCTGGTTTCATTGAACTCTGTACCTCTTGCTAAATTTCTCCAGGCCTGGCACTAACAGCAGCCAGCCTTGATTCACAGCTTGGCCTCTCCTGGGTACCTCTAACCCCAGTACAAGTAGCAGCCATCTGCAGATCACTTTTTGCTAATTCTGTGTGACCCTAAACAGAGCATAGGTGATGGCTGACCTTGAACATGCCAACAGCCATTAAGGCTCAACTATAAGAGAAGGGAGTACACAGCCCACAAAGTGAGTGCTGCTGGAGTACCCAGCTTGGATAATAGGAAAGGCTGTGCCTCTGGATCCTACTGGACACCTACTACATTAAGCCACTCTGTCAAACCTGGATGATGTAGTAGCTATACCTAACACATTGAAATAAAGACAGGGAGGCTGCCAAAATAAGGAGACCAAGAAACATGGATCAAATGAAAGAATAGAAAAATAGTTCAGAAAAAGAAGAAAATAACATGTAAAAAAAAGCAGTCTATCAGATTCAGAGTTCAAAGCATGGGTTATAATGGCACTCAAGGGATGCTGTGAAGACCTTAACAACATCAGAAAGACCCAGTCAGAGAAGAAGGATACACTAAGTAAAATTTTAAAAAAATAAAGGGAACCAATAGTAGAGTGGATAGAACCAAGAATCAAATCAGCAATTTGGAACATAACAAAGCAAAAACCAAACATTACAGCAAGAAAAAAAAGAATAAAAAAAATGAGGATAGTGTAAGGAGCCTCAGGAACAACTTCAAGTAAATTAATATTCACATAATAGGGGTGCCAAAAGAAAAGAGAGAAACAAGAAATTGGAAGCCTGTTTGAAAAAATAATGACAGAAAATGTCCCCAACTTGGTGAAGGAAATAGACACACAATCCTAGAGGCAGAGAGTCCCAAACAGAATGAACACCAAGAAACATCATAATTGAAATGCTAAAGGTTCAAGAAAAAAGAGAATCTTAAAAGTAGGAAAAGTAGTTATACAAGGGAGCCCCTATAAGATTGTCAGCTGATTTCATAGAAGAATCTTTTCAGGCTAGTAGGGATTGGAGAGAAATATTCAAAGTGATGAAAAGCAAGGACCTAAAACCAAGATTACACTACTCAGCAAAGCTATCTTTAAGAATCAAAGAATAGATAAACAGCCACCCAGAGAAGGAATTCATCACCATGAAATCAGTATTATATGAAATGTTAAATGGTTTTCTTTAAGAAGAAGATCAAATATATGAACAATAAAATGGTAATAAATTCATATCTATCAACAATTGAATCTAAAAAACAAAATAAACAAGAAGAATAGAATCAAAATCATAGATACAAAGAACATTTTGATGTTTGCCAGATGGAAGGGAGTATGGGTGAAAATAGTGAAGGGATTAAGAAGTATAAATTGGTAGTTACAGAATAGCCATAGAGCTATAAAGTACAGCACAAGATATAGAGTTGCCAAAGGATGTATGAGGTCTTTCCAGAAGGTATCCAGCTGCATAATATGAAAAATAGAAACATTCATTGAAGAAGATACAAGAAACATTGTATATAGGACAATGGCGCCTCAGTCCCCTTCAAATTAATCACCTTGGGACTTCACATAGTTCTCCCAATCGCCACCTGCTGCCCTGCCATATTTTCCTGTATCTCACTGAGGGTTTGAAATCCCTTCCCTTTCAAAGGTGATTTTAGTTTTGGGAAAAATCAGAAGTCACAGGATGCCAAGTCTAGGTTGTAGGGGCCTGAGCAACCTGGGTGATTTGATGTTTAGCCAAAAATCTCTGCATGAGACATGATACATGAGTGAGCCTATTGTTGTGATGAAGCTGTCAATCACAAGTTGCCCATATTTATGGCCTTCTAATAATCTGACTAGATTCTGCTTAATGCAAAATTTGAGGTAGATTCATTGCTCTACTTACTCAGTCATTTTGAATGCAACAGCCACCCAGTACATATACTCACTCAACAGAATATACTCCCCCAATGACTACTACAGTGAAGCTGTCATTGTTCACATATGCACATTCTAGTCCACTCTCCTTGTCTACCAGTTTATACTGATGCTGTGCAAACTGTTATCATTATATTAATAGTGGCTGGACTTTTTCCAGACGGACCTTGTATATACAGGAACCATGAACATGGACAATGGTGTGAGGATTGCCAGAGAGAATGGGTGGGGACTTGGTAGAGGGGCCAAAGGTGGGGAAATTGGGACAACTGTAATAGCATAAACAATAAAATAGTTTTTAAAAATAAAGAAGTTCCTAATCATAAACTACATTATTAGTACAGATTATCTGGAATGGTCCAAAGCCACTAGGTAAAAAAGGACTCTCTTATCAGGAAGGACATTCCAAGAGCTTGGAGTCTCCCTAGATCTGAAACCAAAGCCCAAACCTTTTTTGAACATGGTATACATTCTTAGTGTATTTATGCAGAAGAAACATTGGATGACACCATTTATTATCTTATATTCTTCTGATATCAGATTGCTTACAAAATATTGCTGATTATGCTATAAAATCCCTTATGTGGTGAATGTTAAAGAAGATTAACATACAAAGCATTAATTAGAACACTATATAAATTGTATACATATGTATATATGCCCAATTAATTCTATATTAAAAAATAGACAATATGTAATTAAAGCCTTCAATTTTAAATTTAGAAAGTAATCTAAATTCTTTGTAGATAGATAAATAGAATATCAGAAGTTTTGTTACCTCTCTAGACAATTTTTTTTAGTAAGTGAAAACTGTAAAAAAAATTAGTTTCATGCTTGTCTGCCTTCCATTGAGCATGAGCTCATAATAGTAACATTTTTCAGAGAGTGGTTCAACTTAGATTGTATTGGAGAAGGAATGTTAAGAACCTTGTCTAACTTGTGAGTATTGGTGTATCAGAAAATGTAGTTACAACTTCACAGTCCAATGCTCAGGTTTCCGAAGACTGTGGAATTGAGACAACAAAATTGAATCCTAGAAAAAATTTTTGGAATATGAGAATGATTATAAAAGCAAACTTGGAAATTGTTTTTATCTTTTAAGAACAGTTTGGTTATCCTAAAGCTGTGCTATTTGTTACAGATTTCTATTATCACACCTTCTACTACTCTGAATTATCTTTAAATCTCATGGCAAAAGTATAAATGAAAAAAAGAAAGAATGGAACTATATTTATGCAAACAAAACTTTGGTCTTTAAACTTTTTCCAAATAGAAAAAATATTAAAAATACCTCATATATTTGTCAAAGTGTCTTATAACACAATCTAAATAGTTTTATAACTTGTGTAAATTATTCATATTGTATATAAGTCATATAGAATATAATAAATAAATAAGTTATTATGTTTTATTAATATAATGGATAGAAATTATATGTAAGTTATTAAAATTAATTATTTATGAAAATATACACTTCAGCCCTGGCTGGCGTAGCTCAGTGGATTGAGCGCGGGCTGGGAACCAAAGTGTCCCAGGTTCGATGCCCAGTCAGGGCACATGCCTGGGTTGCAGGCCATGACCCCCAGCAACCGCACATGGATGTTTCTCTCCCTCTCTCTCTCTCTGTCTCTCTCTCTCTCTCTCTCTCCCCCTCCCTTCCCTCTCTAAAATAAATAAATAAAATCTTAAAAAAAAAAAGAAAATATACACTTCTATTAACTATGTGTGTAGTTTTATAACTTTTATAAAGTATAACTTAAAAATTTGCTAATTTTTATTTATAAAAATCAACTCATTGATGAATACATAATAAACATCTGCTAGTCTAAAAGGGAGATGTTGTGGATATTGATGTGACTTGATATATCATGGAAGAGGAGAGGGGAAGGAGGAGGAAGTGGGGGAAGGAGAGAGTGTCTCTGGGTTTTATGCATCAGTGATAATAAGAGAAATCATTTTTCTCCAAGAAAAATTATCATTCTTAAAAAATCATATTTTTAAACAGTCATAGAGAAATAAGAAAATAGAAAACATAACAGATAGTTTCTGTTAATTTGCTCTTTTGGAGGCAAATAATAAGTAAATTAAGTAAACAGACAATTTAATATAAAACTTCTCTATCAAGCTAAGGGAATCTATTTTAAATAAAGCAACTTCATTTTCATATATTAATTTAAGAAGGAAGGAGAGAAATTTAGTCAACATTTATCAATAAATTAAAATGAGTTCATTAATGAATCTAATTTACTTTAAAAATATTAAAAAGTAATATTCAACTTACACATTATTTCATTTTAAAAAATAAAATATACTTTAAAAGTATATAGACATATTGTTGTGGTGATATATACTTTGGAGTTCAGCAGGGGTTAAAATCTCAGCAGCAAAACTGAAATAATTTTCAAAGTTCTGAACATAACCTTTAGCACATAATTAAAATGAAGACATTTTATACAAGTGGAATCTAGGGGTCAATCAATTATTAGCAGCCGCACCTCCAAAATGGGCATTAATTTCACTTTCTTTGGAATAAAAGTAAGTGCATTAATGAAATCTGTACAATATCTATCAGCTCAGAAGTTTACAGTTGGTGAAATGAAGAGGCAAAATACAGGGACATGGAAAGATTATGAATAGCAATAATATAGATATGGAAAATTAATATTAATCTAAAGCTTTTGATTTTACAAGATACTTCAATACATCTTACCTTTCCATTTTTCTCCACAGCAAATTTTTAACTAAATTCTACCAAGAAACATTAAGAAGATGTTTTAATATCCACATTTTTATGCTGTTTACACTGAGACTGTGAGATTAAATGACTAGTCCAAAGTCATTCAGCCAAGTAAGCAGTGTACCAAGCTTAAACATGCATTCCTCTTAAAATTCATCTTTTTCTATTAAACAGAACTGACTATCATATTTTGCTATCACTAAATCATAAAGAGAGAAAACTGCGACTGGTGCATGCTACCTGTTACCAGTTTCCAGGTCTCTAATTGATTTAGCAAGACAAATGTTTATTTTAACATTAAGCAGTTTATTCTAATATATTTTTATGATAAAAAACAGAATAGCAACATAAAACTATAAATCACAAATTGTATGTTATTTATATCAGAACTCCCATATGGTTACAGAAAAAAATTAATTAAAAATAAGTTATATAGAATAAAAAACATTTTAAAAATCTAAATAAATGTTTCTTATATTCATGTTATTTTCTTCCTATCATGGTAAACAAAACCTAGCTTTAAATAATTTTAAGGAGCATCTCTACCTTGTCATTGCAAAACTAATGTCAATTTTATCTTCCCATGTGACAAACCAAGCTTCATTATTCCTATTTTTATAAGAAGTTTACGTGTGCCAGAGATACCTATATTATAATCATTCTTAATCAATCATACTTGAAAAAATATTTAGAATGCCATTTATCAGCCAATTCATTTTTCTTGAATCCTAACATTACATTTTAAATTAATATGAATGACAGTTTCTCAGCCTGTTCAGCAAAAGAAGTTTTGTATAATCAGTTAGCAGTGTAAGGAAGGATATAACACTAGATTAGTCATTTATTTTTATTGATGCATAAGCCTTTTAGATGGTTAACCAACAATTCCTGCACTGGAGATAGAAAGAAGTGTAGAATTAACATAGTTGGAATTTCTGTTCAACTAATCATCACTTGCAGGTGAACTAGCAATTAATTATCACTTGGGCAGAGCTAGTCTAAGTATTAAGGGAGTATAATCATTTAATTAAAAGCTATCTTAATCCTAGAAAGATTAGAAAAATCCTTTAAAAATCCTTAAACACATCTGAGTGCCCATCAGTAAATGAGTGGATCAAAAAACTATGGTGCATTTACATGATGGAATATTATGCAGCAGAAATAAGCAGCTCCTACCCTTTGCCACAGCATGGATGGATCTGGAGAGTATTATGGTAAGTGAAATAAACCAGGTAGCAAAAGAGAAATACCATATGATCTAACCTTTAACAGGAACCTAGTCAACAAAGCAAACAAGCAGGCAAATATAAACCAGTGACATTGAATTTAAGAACAAATTGACAGTAACTAAGGGAAATGGGAGGAACTACTAGAGGGATGGGGAAATGGAGAAGGTTTGTTAAGGAACATGTATGAAGGACACTTGGACAAAACCAAAGTGGGGGTGGGAGGTGGGGATGGTGGGGATGGGGGGACTGGTGGGGGGAAATGGAGACAACTGTACTTGAACAACAATAAAAAAAACTAAAAAGTAAAATAAAAAGGAAAAAATCCTTAAACACATATACTATCATTACTCTTTTGTAGTTTAATCTGTCACTTTGCTATGACTTCTAAATTTCCACTTAACTCATTTGTAAGGTGATATACAAATGATTGATATGTATGTTGTTATGGCTGACAGTCAAATGATTAAAGTGTTTCATTGTGAAATTCCTATTTTCCCATTTATAATTTTGGGACCTGACTTTTAGTCTAAGGTCATCAGAAGTTGTTGAGTGATGGTAAATGGAATTGGAAAACTGAATAATCAGTCAGATAACCAGTCATTGTAGAGAGTGGTACCTAAATAGTGCATCCATCTAATCCTATTTATTTTTCAAATTAAATCATTAAATTATGTGTGGGATTTTTTTCCATTTGGATAATACTGTTTAGGCTCATGACAATGGCCACTCTTACCACACTGAATATAAGAAATCAAGATCTCAAAGAGACATGATTTTGTCTCTCTGTGAAGGGATGGAGAAAAGATAGTGCGGCTTCTCTGTGCTAAGGCTCTATTATCTGTGAAAAGTCTTTGATGTTTTTAGTTTCAAAGAAATTAAAAAAAATACACCTTAATATCCCGCATTTCTAAAGTTTGAAGACACTTGAATTTAACATTTAGTGAACTACTAATATCCAAAGAAATATCATGTCCTATAAAACAAAGTAGGTATTGTATCTGTTGTCTGTTATTAAATGTAGCAGAAGATACAATACAAGACCAGTTTCAAAGCACTCCAAAACTGAAACCCTAAGAGATGAGCTCTCCAAAGACAGATGTGGTAGACTGTCAGATGGCCACAATTAGTTTTCCCTTTACAATGTGATTTTGCAGCTTCTCTTATTAACAGATAAAGTTTCCTTTTCTTTTACCTCTCAACTATGTACCGGCTTAGTGACCGTTCTGGCCAATGGAATGTGACAAAAGTCATATGGTACTGGTTTGAGCCCGGGGTTTATGTGCTTCCACTTTTTCTTTAAAAACCTGGTGGAAAGGGGCAGGGGAGAGATTGTTTAACATGGTAACTCAGGAAGATCCTGAACTTCCCTCCATCCAAAAACACACTGAAAATACATGTACATATGGAACAGTTCCCTCTGAAAAAGACCTGAAAACTAGCTGAACAGCTTCTTCAAGCAGACAAGATAGACGGGAGAGGCAGAGACAGGATCTTGCTCCAAACCTGACCTGCAGTTAGGAGAACCACAGTCATGAGAGATCTCAGGAATCTAGAGCTTCTCTCTAGGGAGTGAGGGGTTCATGCCTCACAACAGGCACCCCAAACCTTGGGCTCCAAAACTTTAGCTTTGAAAACTAGCGAGGCTTACTCCCAGGAGACCAAAGTGACTGTAGGGAATTGAGGTACTGCTCTTAAATGGCTCAGGTACAGAGTCACTAGCTCCAGGGCCCAGTGAAAAAACAGTAGTTTGAAAAGAATCTAAACTATATTCGAAAGAGATTAATTTGCTAATTTTGCAGTGTCTCCTTGAGGGACAGGAATTTGTTTGAACTCTCTTCAGTAATGGAGGCACTGGTGGACACAGTTTTTGCTTTCTCCCTCTAACTTATTAGCCCTGCATGCATGTCTAGGCCCTGCATTCTCCTACTGCCCTTCTAAAAGCGGTGGACATACATGCCTTGTTGCCACACTCCCTTGCTAAAACCAGAGATACACCTGTATTTTTCAGGTGCCTCACTAAAGTCAGAAGGAGCCCTTGGCCTATGCCTCTTCCACTGCCTCATTAAAGCCTGTAGACAGCAGACACTCCTTAATTGCCTGGATCTGATGACCAAGGAGCATCCTTCCTAGGTCCCACAGTACTGTAACAATTAAAGAGACAGTTCTTTGCAAACTAACACCCACCCCCAGGGAACTGCACAGACAGCAGACTGAAACGCATCCCCAGGATTCTTGTGAAAAAGGCCTGTTTATTTGTCCTGGAGTTTCAGATTGAGGCATAAGTCTGGTTAGCCACATACCTAGAGGCTAGACATGCACTCTTAGGGAATGTAGGCTGAGGGATGCCATCTTTGCATTCACCCTAGGTCTTGCTACAGCTTGTTGGCACGTCCCAGAAAGGAGCTTATATTGTGTTCATCTGGAACCCTGGTTTTTGCAACTGTCACACAGGAAAACTCCAGATCACTTGGGCTGGAGACCAATATGGTTTATCATCATAGTCCCATGGGGCTGTGTATATTTGCATTCTTAAAAAGCTGCTGCCCGAGGACCTGACTTCCAGTCAGCCCGAAAGTAGGTACTGACAGACATCCATCCCTTTGGAGCACTGACAGGTCTTGGCTCAACCTCAACAATTGTGACCTATCAAGAATAAATCAGCTTCTTAGACAATCACAAAATTTCCAGAGACAAGCTACAACCAGGAAAAAGTTGATTGATAATAAACATCTCTTAAGCAAGTTCACTCTTCCAAAATGGAGAGAGGTAGCTATTGCATCTAATATATAGGAACAATACAGAGTATCAAGTAAAATAAGACCAAAAAGAAAGACCGTGTTCCAAAAGAAAGTAAAAAAATAAAACGTCAGAATGAAACCATAATGAAATGGAGATAGATAATTTACTTGATAAAGAGTTAAAAATAATGGTCATAAAAATGCTCACCAAACTTGGGAGAAGGATGAATGAATACAGTGAGAACTTCAACACAGATATAGTAAGTATAAGAAAGTATCAAAGAGAAGTCACAGAGCTAAAGAATGTAGTAACTAAACTAAAAAATACACTATTGGGGTTCAACAAATGAAGCAGAAGAAAGGATTAATGATCTAGAAGAGAGAGCAGTGGAAGTCGCCCAAACAGAGCAGCTCAAAGAAAAACAATTAAATCAAAAGGATTTATCAGACATCAAATATAATAACATTTGCACTGTGGGGGTCCCAGAAGGAGATGTGAAAGAAAGGGCTAGAAAGCTTGGTTGAAGAAATAATGGCTTAGACTTTCCTAATCTGAGAAAGATAACAGACATCCAGATCTAGGAAGGCTAGAAATTTCCAAATTAGGTGAATCCAAAGAGATTCACACCTAAACATATTACAATTAAAATGTCAACACAAAAAATAAAGAGAGAATCTAAAAACAAAAATAGCAACCTGGTACATACAAAGGAAACCCCATAAAATTATTAGTAATTGTTTTTAGGAACACTTGGGCCAAAGAGGAGTGCCATGGCAGTCAAAGTGCTGAGACGTAAAACAAAAGTCCTACCACATTTTCCAGCAATTCCATTATTGAGTAATATTCAAAGAAAAAAAAACACTAATTCAAAAAGATATATGCACCCTATTTTATTTGCAGTATTATTTACAATAGTCAAGATATGGAAACAATGTAAGTGTCCATTAGCTAATGAATAGGTAAAGAGATTTGGGTCCTAGCCAAATGGCTCAGATGGTTAAAGTGTTGCCCCATACAATAAACAAACAAATAAATAAACAAGCAAGTAGTAAAATAGTAAGAATAAATAAACTGTTGTAGGTTTGATCTCCTATCAGAGCACTAGGTTGCAGCATCCATCCCAGTCAGGACATGAATGGGAAGACAATATATCAATGATTCTCCTCACTTAGATGTTTCTCTCTTTCTGTCTCCCCCTCTTCCCTCCAAATCAATAGTCATATTCTTAAGTGAGGATGGAAATAAAAAAGGTTTTGATACTGAGATATGTATACAACAAACACACATATATATGTAAGCATATCTATACATGTATATGTATATGTGTGTATATCTATATATAAATTATATATATAACTATATGTGTATATGTAAATTATATGTATTTATAAAATATATATGTGTGTATACATACATACATATACATATATATATAAAATCTAGCCATAAATAAAATTATTCCACTAGCAACTATATGAACAGAGTTTGAGGGTGTTGTTCTAAGTGAAATCAGTGAGACAGAGTCAAATAATGATTTCACTTATATGTAGAATCTAGTAAACAAAATAAATAAACAAAACAAAGTAGACTCAGGTGTTTCTACTATAATGTAACTTTTCCGCCTTATAATCTGCTCTCATTAGCGGTCAGTCACCGTGAACAGCCCACATTAGTGAGTGAGACACCCTGCTCTCCCTCCTGCAGGGCACAGTCACTCTATAAATTATTTAGAATTCTTCTGCATATGAAATTTGTTACTTCTTCAATTTATTTATTTATTCAATCATGTATTTATATCATTGTAAACTTATGGATGTTTATTTTATACTTTTGGTTATAATCCAATACTACATTTTTTATTTTGTTGTTTATGTATTTCTTGCATTGGTCATAAGAAGATATTTCATTTGGCTTGTTTCCCGTTGCCATAGGCCCTTCGGTGTGGGGTTTGCTTGTTTTGTTCCTGCTTTGAGGGTGTTCCTTATGCTGTGGCACAACAGGATGTTTCCAGACTCATCTGGTATATTTTTCTGTCTCAGTTTTAAGACTGGCTATTTTCCAAGTAGCCCTTGTTCTTTCTATCAGAGTAAGATCAGGGTATAAGGCATGCTTCTTACTACTTGAATGTCCTGCTTATAGACCCTTTCAGCTATAAGAAAAAAAATTTTCTGTATCTGAGTATATATAAACATATTCATGTATAGTTCTATATTTAACCCCATGTATCTACATTAAGCTAAATATGAATTGTACCAATATCTCCAAGTCTATGGTGCTACTATGTAGATTATTTTAGATTTCTCTTTGTGTTTACATGCAAACTCTGATTCAACATCATTCATTTATTTAATTGTTCAGTTGCAGCATAAATATTGAGCTGTAGCTGACTTGCTCACCTGTAGTCCTGTGGGAGACAGGTTTATCAGCTAGAGTACAGTAGTGATGATGTCACATGACAGAAAGGACATTTTACAGGGAATTTCTAAAGATGGTTATGGAAATACCTTACTTCTAATATTATCTTAAGTTTGTTACACATACTTCAGGCATTTTTAACATGGAATCATTAAAATATTATGCTTTCACAAAAAGCCTAAAATCCTGAAATTATATTTTAATAAGAAATATAATTTACTACTCTATGGTCCAGGTACATGTAGCCAAATTATATATTATATTATATTCTCCCCGCCCTCTCCAACAGATAATAATATTAGTTGTTAAGTAAACCTGGTCCATTTGAACTTTCTTGTTAAAGTACACTTGTTTTATACAATTCAGAGGCTTTTAAATTGCACTGTCACAATCTGTTCTCATTAAGAGCAATTCTTTTAATTATCCCCATGGCTTTAAATAACATCTAAAAATCAATGACCCAAATTTACTAAGCTATGTCTTTGTTCTCCCACAAAACCTTAAGTAACATATCTAATACTTTAGTTAACAGTAAAGTTAACTAAGATCTACCCTTACCCAAAAAATTCCTTTTATCTTACAGCCAGTATCACCATGCAGGTAATCACCTCCCAACACATGAACAGACCACTCCAGTTATCTCTGTAACTGTCATTCCAGTTCTCTCCTTGACCGACAAACTATTTCCCACATGTCAGACAGTAGGTATTTAAAAACATAATTGAGGTCATGTTTATACCATATTTAAATCCCTTCAGTGGCTTATCCTTGACTTGAGAATAAAATTCAAACTTTCAACCATCAATGAAAAGATACTATAACAGCTCACCTCAGCTATTTTTTATGTCGCAGCAACTTTTCAAGAAATAGGACTACAATGTGTTTTTCAAAAATACTGCTACTTCTGTCTCTCCGACCCCTGTTAGGGCCTTTGTGTTTGCTTTCCTTCTGCCTGTAACACCTTTCTTCACATTTTCACTTTCATTCACTCTTTACCATTCTTTACTTCAGGTCCATGAGGTAAACATGAATTGCCATGAGGGCAAAAATCACTTTTCTCAGTTCCTCTCTTTCAAATTACCCTGATTGTTCACCACATTCATTCAAATTTTACTCCAAAACCATCATGTTTGCAAATAGCCCATTCTACCTTGTTTTCTGTCTCCTCGTAATAGAATGTAACTTCCATGAAAAGTTCTAGTTGTCACTGAGCATGTACTTTCTAGATCAGGGACTACTGTACACCAGTCACAGATTAGCTGTTAAAGATATACCAAATTATGAAATAAATGAATGAACAAATACAATAAATCCAATAGCATTTTCCTTAAATCTTGAATATGGAGCTAAGTCCAAAAATGAGCACATTTTTATTACAGCTTTCAAGTTTTTTTAGATTTTCTTGTGAGTTTAATTTTCATTACAGATGGAATTAAATAAGACTTACTTGTGTTGAGCACAGAGGGGTGGACATAGAGATAACTACCACATGAGTGCACTGGACACTGACAGGGAAGTCATCCTCGTCTGGAAAATGAATGGGCAACTCTACTAAAGCATAAAGACCTTTACTTTAAAGTGGGGAAAGTATTACTTTTAAAAGAAATTAACAGCCCAGGATACAGGAGGTTTTTTTTTTTTTTTAATTATACTAAACTTTAATACAGGTGACACATGGAAAAGCCACTCTTACTTGAATATATAAAGTGAAACTTAATTAAACAATTTGGCTTTACTTCATGAAAGTAAATGCTACTTTCTTTATGTTTATAAGTTGAGGTATCTAAATTCTATAAAAATGCACTTTTTCAGGTGTATAGCTATATGAGTTTTAACAAATGAGTACAGCACTATAACTCTGACTACAGCCAAGATGCACAATATTCCCAAACCTTCAAAGTTCCCTCACGTTCTTTGCAGGTAATTCTCTCTCCCCAGATCCATGCCCTGGAAACCAGGGTTCAAATGTCTTTTCTCATTTTTAAAAGTCAGTTATTTAAAGGAATTATAGTTTTAGCCTCCAGTTTTGGTGGTTACATATGCATGTGCTATATTCATGAAGAGAGTTTTTGTAGATATATGTTTTCCTTATTTAAGAGTATGGTTGTTATTACATTTATATTCCATGTTCAGCTTTATAAGAAACTGGGCTCTAAGAGTTTTGACACTGGGAGAATTAGAACTCCTCTCACATGCTTCCTTCAATGCCGTATGCTACCAACATATTTAACATTCTCTTTTCCTTAAGACTTAAGATAAAATCTGATTACTAAATAGGAAATTGTAACACAAGAACTCTCTTGTCATTCTACCTCTTGTGTGAAGAAATAACTCTGGAGAATACAATACCTATGAGTATTGTGTGAATAATTTTCATGTAGTAAGTTATACTATCTTATCATAAGAATCAGAGAAAAAGCTAAGTATTAACACAAAGATATGAAACAAAATAGAATCTCGAATATAATTATTCTTTAATATGTTTACCCTGATATACTTGATTATTTTCCCAAAGTACTATGTGTCTCTAAATAATTACATTTAAGCCCTTCAATTAAAAATCCAGAATAAAAAGCCAATGCTTTGTAATGCAATTAGCTATTTCACTCTACTTTCCAGCCTAATGACCCATCTCTACTTGTATATATCTCACAGTTTTGGCAAAGTTTCATGTTCGATTTCTGAACAAACCATACTATTTTCTGTTGCATCAGTGTGGAATTACTTTAGTTTTATTCCCACTTTATATCCACACACATCCATTAAAGAAAACCTGTATATTAACTTTTTATTTTTTCTCTTATCTTTTTCTTACTTTTTCTCTTTCAACTCATAACCTATGGTTTGTGACTTCAGGGTATATTTTACAGACCTTTAGTAAATTAGCTGTTTAAATAATGCCTTTCATCCTACCAACTTGAAGAATAATACAGTTCGGGACCAATTCTGAATGGATGAATGCTATGCAAAGGCTTCTTCTAAGAGTGACAACAAAACTAATTATTTTTAATTAATATGTATAAGCATTGAGGGATATTTTCTGGTATACATGAATAATTTAATGCTCTTTTGACAGTTCTGACTTAGGGTTTAACACTGTATTGTCACATACAATTTACACTAGAGTACATATAATACACTTAATGATAGAGAAATGCACAATATTGAGCTGTTTAAAATGCCAGAATAGATGGCTAAGTAGGGTCATGCAAAGAAGGAAAATATGACCAATGAGTGAGAAAGAAAATGCTAATTTTAGTCTGATTATAAAAGCCTGACTCACTTTTTACTGGTTTTGATAATGAGTTGGATAAAGAAGGGGATGGGTTGAGAGCAAGGCAGTTACTTCCTGAACCACAGACACAATCCGAAGGTGTAAGTCATTCCTCAACAAGTCTGTGCCACATTACCTGGGGGGTTCTGTGGCCAACCAAAAAATTAAGTTTTATTATAAAAGTATGACATATATATTAAAAGTGTGAACTATGATGTGACATTTTATACTCACAATACTGGTAACAAATATAATGATACAAAGTACATGCAAAATATTAAAACATGAATAATTCCTATTTATTCAAATAATAGCATAAATTGTTATATGCTCTAAAAATAATTTGGAATTATCTTGTAAAGATGATGAACATTAATATACTTCTTACAGTTATTTTACTTTTATAAATATGACTTAGAAACATTATTGTATATGCAACAATAGACATAAAAATGTACTTGCTTGTATTTTTTATAATAGCAAAATATTTTTTTAAAAAGTAGAAACAAGACAAATATCAATTTACTTAAAGTGAGTTAGTGAATTATAATGTTTGCACACAATGGAATATTTAAGGCAGTGAAAATGAATTCAGCAAAAAACATGAGTGAGTGGTAGAAACATAATGTTGAGTGAGAAAAAATAATTCAAAAATCTACGTATAATAGGATAACATTATCTTATTTTATTGAGCTCAACACAAGGTACACTAACAGTATATTCATTAGGTGGTACCAGATGTGTGAATGTATTTTAAAAAACTACAAATAACAAAAGCAAAATTCCAGGTATTGGCTTTTCTCTTTAGGAAGGTTAGGAAGGGTACTGAGATGAGATCTTGGCTCAAAAACACTGTATGGGTGTTTTTAAATTATGTACTTCATATTTTACATGAATCTTTTATAATTTATTATAACATTACAAATGTTTTAAAAATGTGCAACTAAAATTAAGGGTAGCTTTTTAATAGACACTTGATATAGGCATATCTGTGAATCAGACACCAAAAATGAAAGTCCAAAGTCATTGCTCAATTAAAAAAAAATTGAAATACAAAGTAAATAAAACAATATTTATTTTTACCTAAGTACTTGAAATGGAACCAAGCCTTGAATGCTTTGTATTTTTACTGCTAAGTAAGTTAGCTTTTTGACAAAATACAAAATGATAATTATTTTCCTATAGATGAAAACCTTAGCTATTGAACACCTACTGTGTGTCAATGATAATGCCAAGTATTTTATGCGCATTTCCTAACATTAGTTTCTTTATAATAACTCTGTAGTGTAGGCTGTCCCAAGCTCACACAGAGCAATATGTACACCACGTGTTCCCATTTTAGGTTTGTATTATTTACCATTACATGGCTATCGCCTGCTGGGACCGAGTCAGCTTCTGTCACATCTTCATCCTTCAGAGAATGAAAGTAAACCCCCTTGGGAAACACATTAGATACTGGTTCTCTTCTCATATCTTAATGCAAAAAGAGCTAAAATTGCTTAAATTATAAATCTATCACACATTCCAATGATGTACAAATGGTTTTTCCATAGATTTCTCTACTAAAATTGTTGGTTTCTAATAACTGATTTCCCAGTTATACAAAATAATGCACAGGTAATTGAGTTAGCCTTGACAGAGTAATAAAAAATCACATTTATGCAGTGACTGTACTGAAATTGTTCCCACTGGTAAACATATCATGCCAAAATAATTTTTAATTGCCAGCACCATATTAATGCTCCATTATAAGAATACCACATTTGGACCATTAACTAAACTATATAGGTTCCTGCAGAAATAAGGCTTGCTTAAATGTGGTTTGTAGTGTAATAATATAGGTATAATAATTTATAGTTGTAACACTTAAAATATGAAGCACATGTGGTATGCTTGAGTGTCATATTATGCTAGAGAATTACATACTTATGATTTTGTAGTAAAATTTTTTTGTAATAAAATAGTGGTGCTATTTGTGCTGGACCCTGTATATAAACTCACAGAGCTCTGGGTAAAAGAATTTGATTGACACCATAAAATAAATATTGTATCAACAGTTATATAAATTACTAATTTACAAATGTATATAATCCAAAGAACTACTTCTGAGTATATGACATGTTTATTACATGATATTAAAAATTATCAGCAATCATTTGTGCTTAGATATATATACAACTTTGAAAGTATTTGCTCATGCCTTTTTTCAATTTTCTCCTTAAGAAGCCATCTTTGTTTCTTTAGTTAGAAATGATAATTTTTTTAAGATTTTATTTATTTATTTTAGAGAGGGAAGGGAGGGAGAAAGAGAGAGAGAGAGAAACATCAATGTGCGGTTGCTGGGGGTCATGGCCTGCAACTCAGGCATGTACCCTGACTGGGAATTGAACCTGCAACATTTTGGTTCGCAGCCCGTGCTCAATCCACTGAGCTATGCCAGCCAGGGCAATGATAATTTTATAGGATCATATAGAAATTGCTTATATTTTTGCCAGTATAGTCAAGCCATGATAATTCATTTCTAAAAACTGTACCCATTTTGATGAAATCTTAGCATGGTGTGGAAAATGATAATAAATATAAAATCAAAAAGTTTGGCTTCGTGGGAATTAGAATAAAACCCTAAAATAAGCTTAGTCAAATACTAGCCTTAAATATTCATCTTTGCCTTCTAGCAGAATAGTTTTGGAGGGAGAACAAAATATGTCTATACAGAACTGCAAAATCAACTATTTTATATGCAGTCAATTCTTATTGACCATAATTACATCTATAAAATATGCACAAACACTGAATTAACAATACTGAATCATCACTCCAATTGCCTCCTTTCCTTACCAGCACATGTATATGCTATGCCTCATAACAGCATGGACAAATTCTTCCATTATGTTTTTATTTGTATCTATTCTGAATGTAGGTTGTATATTGAGTTCTTCAAACACAGAGTAAGAGGCAAAGGTTAGAGTGCAAGATATTTGTGGGGCAACACCAATGAAAATAAATTAAAAAATAGTATCTGGCAGGTGGAGACATCATATTGTGATGTAGTACTGACAAAGAATTGACAAATTCCACTAGGAATTCTTTAATATTGTCCATTCAGTTGTCCTACAATGGACTAACATGGCCAGTCATTTACACCTTGGCTTTACTCAGTCATCCAGGTGCAAGCTGCTTAGGAAGGGCATGGCCTTGGAGAATGTGGTTTCTTTGCAGAGACAGACTCCAGTGATCCAGAGCTGGGAATGTCTGCTGTTCACATTGCCTACAGTGGAGCATCAAGCCTTCTCTGTTTGGCAGTTTCGGTAGCGCATTTCTTTGCCCATCAAAATGGGTATTTTTTTTTCTTCTAAATACCAAAGGGAGATTACTATAACCTATATAGAGAAGTGATTGACTATAAGCAAGTAAAGATCTCAATCATTCCTATAGCTTATCAGAAATATTAGAAAATCCAAAATTTCATTGGAAAGTTAAGTGTATAAGAAAAAATGTTAGCACATGTAAAGATGAAAATAAGGCATACTATTCCAAACTAGTTTGTACCTAACTAAAAACATCATTTTAAAGTACTTTTTCACAAAATAATATGTATTCATAATAATTTAGGATTTTAAAATGTTGAAAGTTTAAAGGAGATAATCTTTTGAACCATGTTATATTTCTGCATTTTGTAAAAAGCTAGAAAACAAAACTGCTCCCAAAAATTTGCAAAGTCCTCCAAATTCCAAAGCAATCTGTCCAGCCAGGATCCTGTTCATCTGCACAGGCAGGCTGATCCATTTTAGTTTACATGTAGTACGAAGTGTCCTTAATATTTCCACTGAAATGAAACATGAATTTGCCTCTCTAAAATCTTTATGCTGTTAGTCATTATAAAACTGTCAGTTGTTTTTCCTTGTTATTGTACTGGCATGTAGTAGAGTTGGATATATGTTTTAGAACTATTGTGTTCACAGAAATATACACTGAGCCAAGAGGAAATGACATGTTGCCAAAGTGAAACTGTATCTCATAAAAGCCATATTTATATATTTTTGAGTCAATATTTTTTTAGGATTGTACAACTCAGGCACCTGGAAATATAGATGAAAATGTTCAGTTTCCAGAATGCTACATTTTGCATCATGTGACTATTATGGGATATGTTTATTGCTGATGGGAATTTAACATGTCACAAACTTTAATTCCCTCTTTTTATGA
This sequence comes from Phyllostomus discolor, assembly GCF_004126475.2. Classification (NCBI taxonomy): domain Eukaryota; kingdom Metazoa; phylum Chordata; class Mammalia; order Chiroptera; family Phyllostomidae; genus Phyllostomus; species Phyllostomus discolor. The sequence goes on from NC_040905.2 coordinate 53,587,433, forward strand.
ATAAAGAAACTACTTGAGGAAGTTTCAAATGTCACAGAGCTAGTTTAAATAAACTACGAATCTTTCTTGTTTCTCATTTCTAGTCATGCTTATCAAATTTTCCCACATTGCTATACATACAAAAAAAACCTTCACTTTCAAGAAACAAGCTATTTTTCTCTGTTTTGTGAAGTATCAGCCAATTGATAGCCAATGTTGTGTCTAGATAAGCCCTTGTGTCTCCTATTGTGATTGTAAAATGCCCTCAGCAACAATATTAGGAAATTTGAAGGAAATGAGTATATTACAAGTCCTGAAAATTCTCCATGATACACCTGTTCTGCACAGTGTAATCATAAGCAGAGAGAGAGAGAACACTTAGGCCTGGGGTTCTGATTTTCTTGGGGTCAAGGATGGAGGCTTAGTTATCTGAGGACTCACTGCTGTGGGTGAATTTAAAATATAAGAGTGAGGAGAGAAAATTTAAAGGGAGGAGAAAAAAAATTGGCTGAAGGTCTATTATTAAAATCAACTGAGATCTTAAACAAAGAGAGAACCATAGGGGAGTGATGTGGTTGACAGTGTGTTCACTGTGGAGATGTCCATCTCTGAAGTGGACAATTTGGCAGTCTGGCTGTATGGAAATTGAAGCTAAAGTCAAGTACTTGCGTTAAAAAACAACAACAAAAATCCAACTTTCAGTACTTATACTACCATTAGAATACTGGCAGAAAGTGTGCATGTATTCTTAGAAGAGTTACTAGGACTGTGAAATCGACCAGAGAATGTTAACAGATGTCAATTTAGATAAACATGGGAGCCCATGACTACCTTCCTTTCCTCTTAAGTTTTTAGTATCACTTGGTGTCTGCTGGCCGTTACCACCTTTATCTTGACTTAAATTCTCATGGTCTGACTTCAAATCAGGACTTATAAAATTTGTGTTAAAATCAAATAATCTGAAACAGAATCACCATATTTCAATAGTATGCAACAACGTTTTCATTTTTTGTATTCAATGAGTAAACATGGAATATCATAAGAACAATTATTTATCGAGCACCAACCATAGACATTCATTGCTCAAGAATGAAAAGAACTAACAAAGTTTTTTTCCAACTTTAAGGATTATACAGATTACCTGAGAGACCTTGTTAAAATGTAGATTCTGACTTAATATAGCTACAGGGGCCTGAGACTCTGCATTTCTATCAATCTTACAGAGGATGCCAACATTGCTTGATATTTACCTTTCATCAGCTATTTTAATAAATAAAAATTTGAGTGTTTAAATGACCTACTTAAATTACTTGGCTAAATTACTAACAGAGGAGAGATTAAAACACAAATATGTCTTACTTGAAAAAATAACAGTGCTTAATTATAGAAGTAGTAGTTAATATTTATTGACATTTACTCTATGCCAGGTTTGTTGCCAAATTATTTAGATACATTATTTAGCTTAATATTATGAGAACCCTTAGAATAGTGATTATTATTAAGTCTGTTTAACAGACTAAGATCTGAGCACTAGAAATGAAAAGCAATTGACCAATGTTATAGAGATATTGATAGTGAAAACGTTGCACCCAACCTTTCATTTCAGATCTCACACTTTAAATCACCATGTTATATTATTTCATATAGTACTACTAGGGAGCAAGCCTTAACATGGGCTGTTGATATGAAAATGCTCCAGACTTTGAGTCCCTTTCTAAGAAGTATTAGCATTGAACACTTTTCACTGTAAATTTCCTACTGTCAAAGGGGGAGGGAGGAGACCAAAATAATTTTCCTCCCTTTATACCTAGTTAGAAATTAAAGTGCAAATATCTTCCATTCATCCATTTGTTATTGTGCTTAAGCCAAACACAAGAGTGGACTCATTGGATGTGTCTTTATACACATTGCATAGAATTAATTAAATTTTAAGTTTTCACATGTTTGCTGTTAAAATTTAAAAGCCCATGTGTCTTTATTTTGCAATATTACAAATGGCAGGAATCACTCAAAACATCAACCCCTTCCGGTGAGAACAGAAAGACTTATTGAATTTGTAAATTCCACCCATTAAAGTCACTTACAGTACAAGTATCAAATTTCTTGTATCACAGGGTTTTTGTACCAGGGTAATTCTTTCTTCCTTTCTTCCTTTCTTTCCTTCCTCCCTTCCTTCCTTCCTTCCTTCCTTCCTTCCTTCCTTCCTTCCTTCCTTCCTTCCTTCCTTCCTTCCTTCCTTCTTCCTTCCTTCCTCCCTCCCTTCCTCTCTCTCTCTCTCTCTTTCTTTCTTTTTCTTTCTTTCCTTTTATTTCTTTATTTCTTTATCTCCAGACTATAATTCAAAGCATTCTTACTGTGTTCCCAAATTTATTTTACAAATGTGCATTTCATTTTGGTGGCTTCAGTATGTTTAACACTTTTTAATTTTTAGATAAGTGTTAATTTAGCATCATTTTTTTGTATTTTGAAATTGTTTACTGATTTATTTTAATTAAATTTATTGAGGTGACTTTAGTTCATTGAAATAAGTTTCAAATGTATGATATATCATCTGCATACAGCATTATATGTCCACAACCTAATGTCATATCTTTTATAATTCTTTGTGCGATCCAACTGCTATTGGAAACTACAGACCACAGCAACTACTTAGTGCTGTTAAGGGAAAAGGAGGCAGGAAAGTACAAGAGTAAAATGTGAAAGGCTTTAAGACAAAGCAAGAATAGTGTTAAACTCATGCCTTTTAAAAAAATATATTTTATTGATTATTAAACTCATGCATTTTGAGACAATTAACCCTGATCTAAGCACTGTGCCATTTTTGCTCCTGTAGTAGCCACTTTTTAAAATTATATTTTATTGTTTATGCTATTATGGTTGTCCCAATTTCCTCCCCTTGACTCCCTCCCCAATTCCTCTCCAAACTCCTTCAGGCAACCTCCACACCAGTATCTGTGTCCATGGGTCCTGCATATATGTTCTTTGGTTATTGTGTTCCATATGCTGTAATTTACATCCTCATGACCATTCTGTAACCAGCAGTTTGTACATCTTAATCTCTTCACCTTTTTCACCCATCCCCCGATCCCCTTAGATGACCTTATTAACTTCTTCTTCTTGGTGAGAAGAGTGAGTAGGTTCACATAATGTGACATCCTTCTTTTTTAAAGCAATTGATCTAAGAATGTGCATCTTAACTAAGCTGACACAGAGAAAAAATCATTAATTCAGGTTGCTGATGCCATAATATGTAAAATCTGATCAAATTATATAATGAAAATATGAGAACTGAAGCATATTTTTTTTCAGATAGAAAAGAATAAAAACAATTTAGTCCACAGATAACTATTTCATGCTAGGTACAACACTTTTTGATGCCCAATTGGATTTTGTACTCATTGATATTGTAAACTGGCTGTGAGCACTAATACTAAATTTCTTCTTCCTGGTTAGGTTAGCTTGTTATTACTTTTGTTATTTGCAACCAAAGACACCTCTTGGAACAGCTATTATCTAGCTGTATAAACTCGAGAAAGGTTTCTAACCTTTCTAACCTAATCAAAATTTACCTTCTTGTAAGATTGTGACAATTAAACTGAATGATTAATTACACTTCAAAGCATATCCCTGACCAAAAGTAAGACCCAGATAATGCTATTTTTGTTTACCAAAACAAATTAAAACATTATTTGTTTATTGTGAACTTTAGTTGGTATTTTAAGAAGTAAGGAAGGGTTTTCTGCTCTGTTTTAGGGACTTTTTACTCCCTAAAGGTCTTTTTTTGTTGTTTTGAAATTGTTTTCATCATGATTTTTTCCATTATCATTTATCCTCCCTTCTACTAGCCCCTGCCCCCCCCCCCCAATCACCACACTGTTATTCATGTCCGCCAGGCCTTCTTCCTTTCTGCTCATTTAGGCATCTCACATTGCCAAACAGACAAGTTTGATAAAAAACCATTACTATTTATCATTTAATACTAGAAAATATATACATATATATTAAATACCATATTAATACATATATTAAAACCATACTATAAATATATTACTTACAAATATTTGTGTAAAATTTTCTTATTTGCAATTGAAAGTTGAGATTTAAATTGTAAATTACCATATTTTTATTACACTTTCTAAATATTATAATATAGGCATATTTTGCAACATGATGCATATTTTACTCTTCTGTCATTGTGTATTGCTCCTAATTTGAGGGAAAAAAAGACTCAAATGAGATTATCTACTGATTATAATTCAACTCTCCAAATGTTAATGTATTGTAACAATTGACCCAGAGTTGGAAATAATAACTTTTTAAATTCTACAGATAATTCCTTTAGAATTAATATAATTTATTAGAAAGATTTTCCTTTGGGTGAGTAGGTTTCATTTGCCTGGGGTGATATATTTCTCATATTTTCTCTTATGAACAAATATTAAAAGATTACAAGGTATTATTAGATAAGAATAAAATAGATGGGTTACAATTATGATATATCATATATATATCAGTCTGACGTATTTTTAGCATCTGGAACACACAAAATTTAAAGCTATACAAAATAAGCTCTAGTTACAATAATAGTAACCATTCTCTGTGTTGTTTTCTAAATCCTTGTATCACTTCATTGGCTTTTGGTTAAAAGATGAAACAATTGACATTTTTATAAATGCCCTGCCACTTAGTCAGAGGTCAGTTATAATCCATGAAAGAAATTTCACTGGAGCTGCTGCAATATGAACATTTAAAAAACTCCCCTGCTGATTGCCCCACTTATTTTCTCACCTTTAGGGCAGAATTTTGTGTTATCACCTTTTTCTCACATTCAAAAAGCATACTATTGTTGACAACTTTTTAACTTTTTTAGTGTATAAGATACTGTCTTTTTTTGTCAAGGGGGGAATAAAGGTGGGGTTACTTTCATCAGTGTTAAAATTAAAATGCGCATTTAAACAACTATAAAAGTCATGAGTGTAAATCATTTAAAAATGTTGTGACTCATCCACCTTTGGCTGTTCTTTGCCCTTACTCTCTTTCTTTTGGACCATGCGGGGTCTGACGAAATGGGAGCTGTGCAAATGAGAAAGGAGACTGAGCCCAAGGCATAATTTTAGTTACCGCTCTCCTCACTTCCAACTAGTGAGAAATAGAGTGGTGTCTACTGGTGGTATGGGAATACAAGTCATAGAATTAATCTTTATTTCTGCAGAGAGAGAAGTACACTTTAAAAATCATCTAACCTAAAAAATTAATTTCTAATGCCTATTGACCTACATTCATTTAAGTAATAAATATCTTTATAAATGCAAATACCTTGATATTTATTTATATTATATAGTGTAACAAAATTAAAATTATGGCAAGTTTAGAGCTTTATAAAACTTAATTTGGGCCATCTTAATAACAAGTGCAAAACATGCTTCATTCTATTCAAAATTTAACACAAAATTTAAAAAATATTTGCCACACTGACTTTATAGTTTTGTCATATAAATAAGGAAATATTTTGTTTATATCTATTCACTTAAAATTGCTAAGTGTTATAATGTAATAATCATAACATTAGAATTCAGGTATATGCTGATTTTGAATACAAAGTAGATTTAAAAATTATTCATTAGGTTGTTGTAATTAATAATTAACTACTTTTGTTCAGTATAGAAGACCGTATTAGGAGCTGACAATTCTGATAGTATCTGGGGATAGAAAAGTTAGTGACTCCCAGATACCTTCCCATAACAGCCAACTTTGACTTCCATGTATCCCTGTTCCAATACAAGCTTTACCAGAATTACTGGAGTGATCACTTCATAAATTATACAAATGTCTAACCACTAAGCTGCACATCTGAAACTACTACAAAATAATATCAATATAATCTGTGATTGAAAAATAAAAAAATGAAAATAGAAGTATTATTTCTAAGGGAAAATAAAAAATAAATAAAAAATGTAAACTCTACGTAATTTGGCTTAATATTTCTAATTCTGCCAGTGAAATGAGGATAAGAGTGTATTCCTAAGTACAGGAGATAGTGTTCTTGTAAAATCCCAGCACAATTAAAACATTTTATTCTATTTTTCAATGAAGTTGATGGTATTTTTTAAGTCAACGTATTGTTCTGAATTACATTCTCTCAATGGTGTAATTAAAAAGTTATTAGAGAGTTACATTTCCCAGAGAAGACACAAACTTCTTATATTTGAACAAGGCTTTTTAATACCAAATAAAACTCAAAACACACATCCCAATTCCAAAAACAATTGCCCCATATTTCTGTATGTGACTTTTCTTTTCATGGCTGTGAGTAAAAATAAATAAGCACGAAGAAACAACTTTTTCTTGCCTCACTTTCAAATTCAGTGTTTATACTTTACTGTATGTTAACTAAAACATTGACAGTATGGTCCAAATATAAGCCAGCTATGGCTCTGTAAGATTCGAATTATGCTGAGTTGCATTTAAGGAGACATCGTTAACATAGAATACTAACTGAAAAATATGTGACATTTATTTACTTTTCTCAAAGCACAGGAATGGGGTATAATTTTTCATCTCTCAAAGCACGTCTTCAGAATCTCCTTTCTCTATTTCTTATATCTGAATCAAGCTCTAAGATTGACCTCCATAAATTGTCTTTACCTCTTTATATCTAGTTTCATGTAACTTTTGACTTTTTAAATTATATTGTTTGACTTAGAGCCCCTAGTCTTATTTAAATTACACTTGTCTTGTTTTTCTTGTCTTCTTTTTACCACGGCTGAACAAAGACTCCCCTTTTGTGGTCAGTAGATGACAAGTTTGTGGGAAGGCAGACATACTCATACATTAAGTGATCTTTTTAATTTCCAAAAAATAGTAGAAATTAAAAGTTTTTGCATGTTAAAAAGCAATATACATTCTACAGATTATTTTAATGTTCTGTGAATGGCTCCTAAAATTTGAAATATGATACTAGTCTCCTACATTATCCTATATCATTTCCTTTTTTGTATCCTCTTATCTCCTTTCAGTGCATTTCTTTCCACATCAGCTAAAATGTATCTGTGTGGTATCTTAAATTTCCTCTGAGCCTGTATGACAACTAAATATGACACAAATTAATACAAGCTTCAAGAATATTTGCACTTTAATGAAAATATACCTTAATGAAAACAAATCAATATAAATATAAAATCTATACACTGGGGCAAGTTTTTTGTAATAGATATTTTTACGCAAGAGGCTTTGATCTACTTGACTTTGTAGAAGTAAATGTGGCTTAATTGTGCATAACTAAAAGATGTGAAAATTGAGGAGTCTTAACAGAAACAAAACAAAATGCCAAAGAAATGTATAGCTTTTCAAGCATCTAGAGCTCTACTATGCTCATAGAGGCCACCAAATAATGATTTAATTTCAGTGATAGGGCCGATTACTTGTACACAATTCTTTATTTTCACAAACCTCTAATACAAATGCACTTAGCTCTAACTGCCACAACTAATTTTTACTACCTGAATGTCTTTCTTTGTAGATTACTGGAAAATTAAAATAAAATAATTGCAGTGGTGTATAAAAAATTAATTCCTTCTGCTTTAAGAATTTTATAGCTATCGCCTGAGAAAACAGATAGGGGTTGACAAAAATACTTGCAATTGTTATAAAATTTTGAACATTCTCCATTTAAGATGACAGTCATTTAGGTTTTTTTGGTACAGTCTCTCTGATCTAAGACATAGCAATAGTTTGATTCCCAGTCAAGGGTACATGCCTGGGTTGTAGGCCATGACCCCCAGCAAGCACACACTGATGTTTCTCTCTCTCTCTCTTTCTCCCTCCCTTCCCTCTCTAAAAATAAATAAATGAGATCTTTTTAAAAAGCATTAAAAAAGACAGCAATAGTAGTTAAAGCATAAAGTTAGAATATCAAACAAAAACAACTAGATAAGGAAAAGCCCATGCTCCATGGATCACAAAAGGAAAATTGCAAAGTGTGAATATGGGTGAACAGCCTATGCCAGCTTTAGATCCTGAAATAAAAACAATGGTAGCCCTGAATTTGTTCTCTGAAGTTTAACGGGGTAACAGGGTACCAGCATTTCCATGTGACACCAGAGCTAGGTTGGGCCTTCTTTATTTATCAAAGCAATCTGAAGATGTAGTACTACTGTCATTTGACTATAACTTCCTAGAATACTTTGGTAAAATGTTTGTTTTTTGTATTCATATATAATCTTAATAAATTTTATTTTTTCAAAAATGTAAATATTCAAAATTTACTCATTAAATGTGAAGAGCCTGAATACCCAATGATCATTAAGAAATTAAATATGTTCTCAAGTTCCATCCATGCTGTCACTGTAGGGTAGGAGCTTCTTCTTTCTTTCTGCTGTGTAGTGTTCCATTGTGTAAATGTACCATAGTTTTTTGTTTGTTTGTTTTCATTCACTCATTTACTGATGGGCACTTAGGTTGCATTATGCTAAGTGAAATAAGCTCTGCAGTGAAAGACAAATACCATGTGAATCTCACCTATAAGTGGAACCTAATCTACAAAACAAACAAGCAAGCAAAATAGAACCAGAGGCATTGAGATAAGAACAACTGACAGTAACCAGAGGGGAGAGGGATAATGGGGAAATTAGGGGAAGGGGCCATCAAGGAACATGTATAAAGGACCCACGGACAAAGCCAAATGGGGTAGGTTCCAGGTGGAGGTGGGGATGGGTAGCGGGGTGTGAGTGGTTGGGGGGAAAATGGAGACAACTGTACTTGAACAACAATAATAAAAAATATATTTTAAAAAAGTACAGAAGTTAACTACAAGACAAAAAATAAAGCAAGAAAGATTGCAAGAGCAGTCTAGATGAGTTTGATACATATTATTACCTCTTAATTGAAGAAAATGTGATAAAAAATGATTAGGGATAGGGAAAAAAGATAGAGGATAAAGTTGTTTTAAACAAGTCATCTCACAACCCAGAAATAACAGTCATTAATATTTTGGTTCCATCAGGTATTTTTCTATGAATTTATACTTTAAAAGAGGGCCAGTGGGGAGAGGAATAATAATGTATGTACTATGTTTGTTCTATTTACCTAATATATAACAAACACTTTTTATATGACAAATTAACCTACACAATAACTTTTTAGTGGGTACATAGTATTCCACTATTTATACCGTGGTCTACTGAATCATTCTCATTTCTGTATATTTACCCAGTTTTATGAAACAATTCCAAAATAAATATGCTTGTACCAAGAATAAAAGAGAAATTAAATATGTAGTAAAATATTCTCTTCTGCTGCCTTAATACAACATCAAGTCCAAATAAGTTTATACATAAATTTCATCAAATTCTCTTGAAAAGATAATATTATATAATGTTAAAGTGGAAGTAACATATTTGGTGAAAGTTATCATATTTTGTGAAAATCATAAAAAATCAAGGTCTAAAAACTATATTGAACTGAATGTTAAAACTTCAGTAAAAGTTAAGTATATTTAATAAAGTGACTTTAATTTAAAAAACAGATCATAATCAAACTTTTTAATGAATGCTAAGATAGTTCATTTTCTTAAATTATATTTACATATATCATATCTTCTGATAAAATGAAAATAGTGGTTATCATAAATAGATTTAGAAAATCATATAAAGTATGATTTTCATTAATAAAAATAACAACAGTAGTTAAATATTCAAGGTAATCTTTTTAAAGTGACAGGCTAAGATGGACACATCTACTAAGGTATCTTGTACTCATTTGTCAATATTGCATGGACAAATTTAAACAAAGTAATAAGGCTATAAAATAAGCCAGAAGTATAGAATAAGAAAAAAGCAGAGATTATTATTTGACTCTACAAAATAAAAAATATATACATTAGATCTAAGAAAAAATAATTTGGACACTTAGGGATGTAGTATAAATAGCCATGTTCTTTTATATTAATATATAATTATTAAATAAAAATTGAAATAAAAAAGTAATTTACAGTAGCAATAATACCTGCAGACAACTATGAATGAATCTTAAGCAACAACAAAAGAATGAAAACAAGAAAGTACTTTTATAAAAAATGAAAACAAAGTTTTGTTCCATAGGGATCTGTAAATAAACCACTGATGAGAACACATTTGTGATACAAAACCATAAGAAAAGATATATATCTATAATCTTAACAATGCCAAAATTCTTAAGTGAGTGGGTAAACAATGGAAAGAAACAGAAAGCATGCATCAGAGTCACAAGCTCCCACTTTTCAATAGGTAGGCAACAATAGGTAGGTGGTATAATATTTTGGATATGTATCTTGATAAAAAAGAAAACACAAAATATGACAAAAATAAAATGTAAAGCAATATCTTTGATCTATATAAAAGGTTGTTCTTATGGCTTGAGTGCAGTGAAGACAAAGCACAATATAGATAATTTAAACTCAATAAGTACTATTTTGTGTTTACATAATGCACAGTCTTATAAAGCACACATTTTATACCAAATCAGCTCTTAAATTAATATTACTCCACTTCTCATATATGTAATTTGTAGCAATCATTATTTGGTTCCAAGCACATTTCAATTAATAACTATTCCCCTTTCAGTGTTGTACCAGTATCTCCATTTGTCATCTTCAACTTGTTGCTCCAGTATAAATCTGCTTATGTTCAGTTGTATGATACCTACGTAGTCACACTATCTGTGTACTCTTCCATAGTTTTTTAGTCAGTTTCCCTGTACCATTTTATGTTGCATTTGCCAGCCCCTCAGGTCAAGGCTGCACAAACAAGGCAAGAAAGTTCATGGCTGTGGTAGAAGTTTTTCAATTTTGGAGAAACAATTGAGTCAATTCAAGTTCGATGCAGAAAGGGAAGATATTGATTCATAAAAATTTTAGTGCCTCATATTGGTATGATATCCAGATGTTTTAATTACATATTGCTCTGCATCTCTTGACAACAAATGCATTAAACTGAACAGAAAAGTTAACGCCAGCTGTTTCTCTGTCAGGTTGAATAAGTTATGTTCTTTGTATTTTCAGCTATTTACTTTTAGAGCTATCAGGCCCCAATACAGCCAAGATTAGGAATGACAGTCAATCGTAGAATGTGTAGTAACTTTAGGTACTAATGTGAATTATATCATTCTATTCATTTCTTTTTGAGGCTAATAATTAATTTTAATAAGAATATTTTCTTAATATGCCAATTGTTTGGCAATTGATATCACAGAGTGGTAAAGCATCATTTAATTATAAAATAACATTTTAATGTTTTATGTTTTTTCAGTATTTTTCCTATTTTGTTTTACTTGATTTTCATTTCCTTTCATTTATCATTGAGACATAAAGGTATCCCTTTTCTCTCAAAATTTTAGTCTTTACATTATTCTTTTTATATGAATGGGGATTTTTATAAAATACAGTATTTATGTCTAATTTCCTATTACTTAATTCAAGCATCTTTATAAACAGTTTTAAAAATTAAAGAAGTAGAGGATGTCTAGGTTAACCTTAAAACTTCAGAGACAGATCCATAGATAAGTTAGACATGGTCCCTGCTCCTGAGGCAGTTCTTAAATCCTGGTATAAACTAAAAAGAAAAATAATATAACACTTACTTTTTTCTCATTTGAATGAGATGATTGATTTACAATTACCCAAGAAGTAGAAAGCAAAGAACCATGATTTAGGACAAACTCTATTCCCCAAGACAGCTAAAGCAGGAAAATCTGTGCTCACTTTCATGAACGTGTGCCAAACTACTGGAGGTTCCTTAAATCAGTTTATAAATACTTAGAGAAATAAAGAAGCAGAGTTTCTATAATTGAGCAAATAGTGTTACAAATGAGAAACACTGTTTAATTAACACTTTTGTGATATTATATATTTCCTGAGACTATAGAAACGTAAAGCAGATTGATACAGTAAGAATTTCTGTTGATTAATTTGTTTTGTCTTGATTTTACTTTTTTCTTTTCTTTTTGAAAAATTTTAATTAAAATATAATTAGCTTTATACCTCAAGATGCCTTTATAAATAAATATTAATAATAATCCTTTTTCATATTGCAGTTCTTATTGTTTTATTAACATTTTACACTGCTATCCTTATTTTCAGGTAATGTTTCATATATAATCAGATGTCTCAGTTTTGATTGAAACATTGTTCTTCATTATTACTGTAACAGTTATTATTAATATAGTTTCGAGTTATTGCATTTTTCAAAGACTCAATATGTAAATTATTAACTAAAATCAGGGAGTTATTCTTCACTGTCAAAAAATCTACCTCCTACTTATTAGTAATAAATTTCATATACTAAATACATGAGATTGAAAACATTTCTGTTTAAATAAAAAGAAGCTGGATGCTACTTTAGTAAAGAATATCTCAACTATTGAATACAGAAAAAATAATTCGCATATGTGATACAAATTTAGTTATTCAAACTACTTGAAATTCTTTAGAGAGCCAAAGATTATGCTTGATCAAAGAAGATTTGTGTTAAGCCAAAATTAGATGCCAAATGTTTTCATACAAAGTACATGAATAAATGAAGTTCAATATTATTGAATTTTACATCCACTTGTAAATACATATGGGAATTTATTCAGTAGTGTTGGATAATAAATTATCTCTAATATTAAACAATTACTTTCTTGCACAGTTTTTAAATAGTTTTATTGAGATATAAATCACATAGCATAAAATTCACTCATTTAAAATATACGTTTAATGACTTTTAGTATATTCAGAGTTGTGTATCCACCACCACAATTAATTTTAGAACATTTTCATCTTCCCAGAAAGAAATCCTGTACCCATTGGCATTCACTCCCATTGGCCTTCTACCCTCTCCCTGGCAATCTCTAATCTACTCTGTCTTGTATAGGTTTCCCCTTTCTGAACATTTCATGCAAATGGAATCATATAGTATGCTCTTTTATGATTGAATTTTTTCAGTTAGCGAAATGTCTTCAAAGTTTATTCATGTTGTAATATTTATCAGTACTCCAATTGTTTTTATTTTTTAATAATATTGCATTATATGGGTATACCACAGTTTACTATCATTATTTTATAATTTTGATTATATTGACAATTGGAAAGAGTTTTAATTGAAAAATTATAATAAAGTTTGAATGCAGGTATTAATTATATGATATCTATTGTGGCAAGATGAGTGAGGGAGAATGACACAGTGATGGAGAGAGGCTGAGGAGTTTCCCAAATTACTTAGGCTACACGTGCTGGGTGTGTCATGGGTGTGCTACAAAGGACACATTTCCCTTCTCTTTTGCTTTTTTTATTTCTGGAAATCTCATGCACCCTCAAAAAAGCAAGAACTACATGTAAAAATTATAGTAAGTAAAAATGCTGAGTATAAGAAATTATAAGTGTAACTCTGATCAATTATATTTGTTAGCTTAATATAAGTGACTTATTTAAATTGCCTGTTTAACTAAATTACAAATGTTTTCTTGGTCTTACATGAGATGTGTCCTGTAAATTGGTTAATACCAATATATGAGTATTGTTTTAAGTATTTTCATTTTTATTTGCAATTAATTATATTATTTTTACATATTTTAAATGGTTTCCTCTCCAATAATTTTAACAACTGAAACTCTATACTTTAGGAACACAAAATTTAAAAAGGTGAATGTACAATGCAAGAAAGAACAGTTTCTTCTATGTTTTCTTATGTAAGAGCTTGATGACCAATGATTCCATCACTAATTCTTTCAGAAGAACAATATATATTTTCTTTTTTCATTTGTTTTAAGTTGTGTCTCCACCTTCTCTGTATTTTAATAAACATATTTAACCATAAAACTTTTAGCTTAAATGCACATTTTGTTTGCTTAGATGATCTTATATTAACTATATATTTTAAAAATGAATAAAAATATTGTGGGTGGCTAAGATGGCGTCGGAGTAGGAAGGACCAGATTCAGCTTCCCTCTGCTCAGGGGAGAAAATCCTGACTGATCTATGGAGTAGAGAAGCAAGCAACCAACATACTTCAGCATATGTGAAAATAGGGGACCAAGGATTATGGCGGAACATAAAAACCAGACCCTAAGAAGAGTGCTGCAACAAGGTAGGGTCCTGGGGACCAGCTTGTGGTCCGGGGGCTGCAGCCCCAGGCCCAGGGCCTGCTGCTGGGTTTGCCACAGAGTCTTTGGGAGAGAGCTGGGACAACTGCTCCCTCCCCAGCCAAACAAGGTCTGAGAGGCACTGGGAGGAATCCAGGTGCTAGCAAACACACAAGGGCTGTGAGCACCTTTGGAGACTGTGGACACCAGAGAGGCTGGGTTGAGCAGCAGGCCCTGACCCCCACAGTCACCAGTCTGGCTGGAGAGTTCAGCAGCGGGAGAAGCCAGGCCACTGTGGGGAGCAGCAGGCTTGAACAGGAGGAATTTCTCAAGAGGAAGGAGTGAATAGACAGACACTGTTTGGGGAATTCTCCTAAAGTGATCAGTCGCTCCAGCCTCACTGCTACCCAGCTGTGGGTGCATGGCGCGTGTGCAGGGAGAGCATCCCCACACCCCAGTCCACAGCAGTAACCCTGGGGAAAGACCTGATTCCCACACACAGGGCACAAGGCTGAGGAGCCAGTACAAGCTCCGCTGGCCGAGGAAGAAAAGCCATACCAATTACCCCTCAGCCTGCTGCAGCCAGCAAGAGTAGAAAAACCAGTTTGGCCACTTTGAAACCAAACTTTTTAATTTGATTCTATTTTTTTAACAATTTTTAATTTTTTAATTTTTGTTGTTTTTATTCTTTTGATTTCTTTTTCCTCTCTTTCTTGCTTTCTTGTTTTATTCCTTCGTCCTTCCTGTCCTCCAATTTTATCTCTTCTTCCTTCCTTCACCTGCCTTTTCTATTTTTACTTTTTTAAATTTTTCTAAATACCTACAAGTGAGACAAAATCCTGGATCTGTGAAAAGACCAAAGTTGAACCCAAAGAAGGGGCATCACAACAGCTGGGACAGTGAGATAAATGTCATTCTGCTATTACAAAGAACATGCAAGTTACTGCATAATTATAATTTTTCCAGTATTCCTACATCTTTTGTTAATAGTATTTTTGTATCCCTCTTCCTTTTGTATAGTCTACTTTGCTAGGCTGGATATATTGTATGACCTGACAGCTTTCCCCTGATATCTCTTTCCATACTGTATTGCTAATCTACTGTCCTTTAACTCACTTGTGTCCCATTAGCACACTACTAGAGGTTCGGTACTCCCTATTCTTGTTACCTAGATATCATAGATTCTGTCATATGATTGTTGACATAATATTATTGTAAATAACTGCTGTTCCATACAATTGTAATTACTTCACAACACGCTCCTCCCCAGATATTAGCCCATTTCAAAGTTTCCTGGACTCTATTACTGTAGTGGTTAACTCTATTCTCTCACACACTACACCTATTTACTATCCTTTACTCTCACCTTACCTCAGAATCTGACCTCCCACAACCTCCCTGATTTATAGATCCAACTCAAAATCCTTCATTCCCCAACAAGGGTCTTATCTTCTTTCCATCCTTTCTAAAATTCAGCTACCTGGGTGGAAGATCATGGTTAACACTATACATAGTCAAAAGATCTATCTCTTCCCTACTTGCTACTACTGTAAATATCATAGAATTCCCTGTTGCTGTCTTAAACCATTTTGCCTTCTCCCTTCAACTGATGACAAAAAAGAATAGGTGAAGGTGGTGAACACCAGGATACCCACTGGAAGAGGAAACCCAACAACAAAGGAACCACTAACAGATAACAACAGAAGAAGGTGAAGGAAGGAGTAGTAACCACACAAACCTCAATCGAGGACTTATCTGGAAATACAACTAAACAGTAGAGACAGTACCCAATACAAATAACTGAAAAAGAGCAAGAGAGAATTCTTTAAACCTTATACACACAGAAGAACCAGCTTCAACACAACCTGCCCTCACCAGCACAACAAAATACAGAAGGTGGTGGACAGAGTGACCCTCATTTAACCAGCTGGTGGGAAGGAACCACCAAAGGAAGACTCAACAAGAATCAAAACCCAAAGGCAAACACAAAGCCAACTTAAATGACAGCCCAAGACCAGTGAGCTTGGGAGATCAAGGAAACTGCATCACTGAAACTCACTGTTATTCTACTAAAGAAGTTCACACCACAAACCCAGGGAAGCAGAACAGATCAATTTAAGAAGCTGAGGCTAACAAGAAGAGTCTCACAAACAATGGGAAGACAAAGAAACAATCCCCAAAAGAAAGGAAAGGAGAAAGCCTCAGACAGAATGCTAAATGAAATAGAGGCAACTCAACCATCTGATATTGAGTTCAAAGCAATGGTTATCAGGAAGCTCAATGAGCTCGCAATGAGCTACCAGAAACTGCAGGAAAGCTACAACGAACTCACTGAAAACTATATCAACATGAAAAAGGAAATAGAAACTATCAACAAGGGCCAAGAGGAAATGAAGAAGAATACAATTTCTGAACTGAAGAACACAGTAGAAGGAATGAAAAGCAGGATCGATGAAGCAGAAGATCGGATCAGCGAGCTAGAAGACAAAGTAGAAGAAAACACCCAGAAAGAGCAAGAAAAGGAAAAGAGGCTCAGAAAGAATGAAGAAGGATTAAGAGAAATGCAAGACAATATGAAACGTAATAATATCCATATAATAGGGATACCAGAAGGAGAAGAGAAGAGCAAGGGATAGAAAACCTATTTGAAAAAGTAATGATGGAAAACTTCCCTAATTTGATGAGAGAAAAAGTCACACAAATCCAGGAAACACAGAGAGTCCCAATCAAGAGGAACCCAAAGAGACCCACCTCAAGACACATCATAATTAAAATGGCAAAATTTCAAGACAAAGAGAGAATCTTAAAGGCAGCAAGGGAGAAACAGAAGTAACATACAGGGAGCCCCAGTAAAGCTAACAGCTGACTTCTCAATGGAAACACTCCAAGCCAGAAGAGAATGGCAAGAAATATTCCAAGTAATGAGAACCAGAGGTCTGGAACCAAGGCTCCTTTACCCAGCAAGGCTCTCAATCAAGATAGAAGGCCAAATAAGAAGCTTCTCAGACAAAAGAAGTCTAAAAGAATACACCTCCACTAAACCAGCTCTGCAAGTGATGCTAAAGGGACTGCTTTAAGGAAAGAAAGGAAAAGAGAGAGTGAGAGAGGAACTCATGTACATAAAAGGCAATGAATAAGTACCTATCAATAATAACCTTAAACGTAAATGGATTAAATGCTCCAATCAAAACACATAGAATAGCTGATTGAATAAGAAAACATGACCCACACATATGCTGCCTACAAGAGACCCACCTCAGGATAAAAGACCCGCACAGGCTGAAAGTGAAGGGCTGGAAACAAATTTTCCAAGCAAATGGACAGGAAAAAAAAGATGGGGTAGCAATACTCATATCTGACAAAATAGACTTCCAAAAAAGGACCATAAAGAGAGACCCAGAAGGTCATTTCATAATACTGAAGGGAAGAATCCATCAAGAAGACATAAATATTGTAAATATATATGCACCCAACATAGGAGCACCCAAATACATAAACAAAATCTTAGAGGACTTCAAGAAAGATATGGACAGCAACACAGTTATTTTGGGGGATTTGAATACCCCACTATCAAAAATGGACAGACAGATCTTCCAAACAAAATATCAACAAAGATATTGTGGCATTGAACAATGCCCTAGAGGAAATGGGCTTTACTGATACATACAGAACCCTCCACCACAAAGAAGCTAAATACACATTCTTTTCAAATGTACATGGAATATTTTCAAAGGCTGACCACATGATAGGACACAAAACAAGCCTCAAGAATTTCAAAAAAATTTAAATCATACCAAGCATTTTCTCAGATCACAAGGGACTGAAACTAGAAACCAACCCCAAGGAAAAAAACCAAAAACACTCAAAATCATGGAGATTAAATAGCATGCTATTAAACAATGAATGGGTCAATAATGATATTAGGGAAGAAATCAAAAGGTTTCTGGAAACAAATGAAAACGAACTCACAACAACCCAAAACTTATGGGACACAGCCAAGGCAGTCTTGAGAGGGAAGTGCATAGCAATACAGGCCCAACTAAAAAGTTAGAAATATTCCAAACAAACAACCTAACGCTACATCTACAAGAACTCCAGAAACAACAGCAAAGACAGCCCAGAGCAAGCAGAAGGAAGGAAATAACCAAGATCAGAGCAGAACTAAATGACATAGAGGCTAAAGGCACAATTCTAAGGATCAATGAATCCAGGAGCTGGTTCTTTGAAAAGATAAACAGAATTGACAAGCCTTTAAGCAGACTCATCCAGAAAAAAAGAGAGAAGGCCCAAATAAACACAATCAGAAATGAAAGAGGAGAGACTACAACAGATACCACAGAAATACAAAGGATTCTAAGAAATTACTGTGAAGAACTGTATGTCAAGAAATTTGAAAACCTAGATGAAATGGAAAAATTTCTAGAAAAATAGAATCTTCCAAAACTCAATGAAAAAGAAGCAGAAAGCCTGAACAGACCAATAACAGTAAAAGAAATTGAAGCAGTAATCAAAAAACTCCCAACACACAAAAGCCCTGGACCAGATGGTTTCACAGGAGAATTCTACAAAGGATTTAAGGAAGAGCTAACCCCTATTCTTCACAGACTATTCCAAAAAATCCAAAAAGATGGAAGACTCCCAAACTCTTTTTATGAGGCCAACATCATCCTAATTCCAAAACCAGATAAAAACACAACAAAGAAAGAAAACTTCAGGCCAATATCGCTGATGAACATTGATGCTAAAATACTCAACAAAATACTGGCAAACCGCATCCAACAGTACATTAAAAATATCATACACCATGACCAAGTGGGATCATTCCAGGGATGCAAGGATGGTACAATATTCGCAAATCAATAAATGTAATACACCACATAAACAAAAACAAAGACAAAAACCACATGATCATATCAACTGATGCAGAAAAAGCATTTGATAAGGTACAGCACCCATTCAGGATAAAAACACTCGGTAAAGTGGGAATAGAGGGAGCATTCCTCAACAAAATAAAGGCCATATATGAGAGACCTATAGCCAACATCATACTCAATGGGCAAAAATTAAAATCTTTTCCACTAAGATCAGGAACAAGACAAGGCTGTCCACTTTCACCACTTCTATTCAATATAGTACTGGAAGTTTTAGCCACAGCAATCAGACAAGAAAAAGAAATAAAAGGCACTCAAATCAGAAAGGAGGAAACAAAACTGTCACTGTTTGCAGATGACATGATAGTGTACATAGAAAATCCTACAGACTCCACTAAAAAACTGCTTGACCTAATAAATGAATTTGGCAAAACAGCGGGATACAAAATCAATATCCAGAAATCAAAGGCATTTCTGTACACCAACAATTTCAAAGGCATTTCAAATTCCCTTTGAAATAGCAAAAAGAAAAATAAAATATCTAGGAATAAACCTAACCAAAGAGGTAAAAGACCTGTGTTCAGAAAACTACATAACACTGAGGAAAGAAATCAAGGAAGACACAAACAAATGGAAACATACCCCGTGTTCATGGATTGGAAGAATTAATATCATCAAAATGTCCATACTACCCAAAGCAATTTACACATTCAATGCAATTCCTATTAAAGTACCAGTGGCTTATTTCACAAACATAGAACAAGCACTTCAAAATTTATATGGAATTATAAACGACCCCGAATAGCTGCCGCAATTTTGAGAAAGAAGAGTAAAGTAGGAGGAATCACAATACCTGACACTAAACTATACTACAAGGCCACTGTAATCAAAACAGCCTGGTACTGGCATAAAAACAGGCACATGGACCAATGGAACAGAACAGAGAGCTCAGAAATAAACCCAAGTCTCTATGGTCAATTAATATTTGACAAAGGAAGCAGCAACAAAAAATTGAATAAAAATAGCCTCTTCAACAAATGGTGTTGGCAGAACTGGACAGCTACGTGCAAAAAAATGAAACTCGAGCACCAACTTACACCTTATACAAAAATAAATTCAAGGTGGATGAAAGACTTAAATATAAAACGTGACACCATTAAAGTCCTAGAAGAGAACGTAGGTAGGAAAATCTCAGATATTTCACGCAGAAACTTTTTTACTGACATGTCTCCTAAAGCAAGGGACATAAAGGAAAGAATAAACAAATGGGACCTCATCAAAATAAAAAGCTTTTGCACAGCTAAAGAAAAAAGTATCAAAATAAAAAGAGAACCAACTATATGTTAAAACATATTTGCCAATGATACCTCAGACAAGGGTTTAATCTCCAAAATATATAAAGAACTTACATGACTCCACTCTAAGAAGACAAGCAACCCAATTAAAAAGTGGGCAAAGGACTTGAACAGGACTTCTCCAAGGAGGACATACAGAAGATCCAAACACACATGAAACAATGTTCAATATTGCTAGCTATCAGAGAGATGCAAATTAAAACCACAATGAGATACCGCTTTACACCAGTCAGAATGGCCATCATAAACAAAGCAACAAACAACAAGTGCTGGAGAGGTTGTGGAGAAAAGGGAACCCTAGTGCAGTGTTGTTGGGATTGCAGACTGGTGTAACCACTGTGGACAACAGCATGGAATTTCCTCAGAAAACTAAAAATGGATCTCCCTTTTGATGCAGGAATTCCACTGCTAGGATTATAACCAAAGAACACTGAAACACCAGTCCAAAAGAACCTATGCACCCCAATGTTCTTAGCAGCACAATTTACAATAGCCATGTGCTGGGATCAGCCTAGGTGCCAATCAGTAAATTAATGGATCAGAAAACTATGGTACATTTACACAATGGAATTCTATGCACCAAAAAGAAAGAAAGAGCTCCTACCCTTTGCAACAGCATGGATGGAGCGGGAAAGCATTATGCTAAGCGAAACAAGCCAGGCAGTGAAAGACAAATACCATATGATCTCACCTTTAACAGGAACCTAAACAACAAAACAAAGAAACAAGCAAAATATAACCAAAGACACTGAAATAGAGGACAGGCTGACAGTGACCAGAGGGGAGAGAAGAGGGAATTTCAGGGGAGTTTGGGAAGGGTTTACAGGAACAAATTTGGAGGACACATGTACAAAAACTAGGTGGAGGGTGGTAATGGGAGGGAAGTGGGGAAAATTGGGTTGGTGGGCTGGAATAGGAGTAAAAAGGAGAAAACTGTACTTGAACAATGATTAAAATAAAAATAAAAGAATATATTGTCTTTTTTATCTGTCCTGTTAAAGTACATCTCATAAATGCATCTTATTCTTGATGTTTATTTACCATTTTCTTCAAATCTACTTGACATTTCTTTTAAGATGTTTTTTCTAACTTTCATGATTAGAGCTAAAACTGGAAGGTTTTGGTTACAAAAAGTAATCTGAATTATTATTCAAACATAATTGTCTTAGAAATGTATTTAATAATTTAAGGTAGAACATTGTTTAGATTCTCATTGTTACTGTATGTGATATTATGTATTACCATGGCACATGAGATGAAAAGAATAAAATATTAATATCAAAAGATAACAAATATTCAGAGATTTTATTTCAAGCTGTGATGTTAGCTAGTTCTTTGGTACTACGTAAATTAACATTTGAGGTCAAATTTTCAAAGTGCACTCAAAATTTCTTTTTCTAAGCATTACTGTTTTCCTTAATAATTGAGGTGTACATATATAGTTGCACATTAGACTTCA
Organism: Phyllostomus discolor; assembly: GCF_004126475.2. NCBI lineage: Eukaryota > Metazoa > Chordata > Mammalia > Chiroptera > Phyllostomidae > Phyllostomus > Phyllostomus discolor. The sequence continues at coordinate 53,609,191 of NC_040905.2, forward strand.
TTATGCTCCAAAAACATTAAGTCTAAGTAGAAACAGAAAAAATGTCATCCACAACTGGATTAGGTTTAATTTTCCATGTAATACACTTCAAAGACAATTTAATTGCAAACATAAAAATAGTAGCCACCCTCAACATGCTATGAACATTCTGAGTTTGTAGTGCACAAATTAGCAAAGGTAAAGATATACTTTTTTCCATAAGCATAGGGGTTCTTGAGGAAGTGTTCATAACACTGGAATGGGAGATAAAGCATTCCACATGCATGCATGTATATATGTAGAAAGAGGCATTTAAAATCACCTGACTCTTGGTTTAATGGGAGCTGAATGAAAAGGTTGACATTTGTTTATCTTCATAGGGCAATAGACAGCACCCATGTATGTAAGTTCATGAGAAAAGATTCAAGCAGTTTAGGAGTATTCAAGACTTGGGATTCTTTTCACTTGTTCAAAGGAGATTTTTGTCTAGGTGGCAACTTCTATATACCCGCTTGATGGATCACTCTACTTTGGCACTCTTCCTCCCATCCACACAGCAGCCTTAATTAGAAATGATTACAGAAGAAAGTCATTATTCTAAATTACTGTCTCTACCATGGTTTGGCAAACTATAGCCATTGGCCACACCCAGTCCTCTGCTTATTGTAATAAAAAGTTTTATTGGATCACAGAAATATTTATTTGCTTACTATTGTTTGTGATGCTTTCAAGTTACAAGGACAGATTTGAGTAGTTGTCACAAAGACTTTCTTATACACAAAGCCTAAATATTTACCATCTTGTCTGTACAGAAAGAAACGTGTTCTACACTAACAAAACTTGTGTGTGATGGCATTCACCTTGAAAATTGTTACATTTATTTAAAAAAGTATTTATTAAAACAAATAATTTGTCTATTTTAATGGAATTTGTATCATTTTAAAGGTATAGCTTCTGCATTTTAAATCCTAGGTTTCCTCAAATCATGTCAGTAGATGCCTAGTCCGGATACACCAATCACAAATAGGATCTCTGTGTATGAAGGGAACCCCAGAAAACTGAATTTCTTGATAAAAATTATGTATTTTCTTACACGTTTAAATTTTAGTAACTTCCAAATTACTCTCCATTTGATGTAATACACCTATTGACATTTATTATCACTGCTCAAAACAGTTTTTGAACTTTTTAATTTTGATGCCTTTTAGTGCTTCTATCATTTTTTGATTCACCTCTTCAACATTGGCAAAACATTTCCCTTTGTAAACTTTTTCATCCAGGTGACATCAGGTGAATAGGCAGGCTGGGGCATGGAGTCAGGCTGTTTTTGGTCAAAAACAGCTAAACACTCAGTTCAGTGTGGGCAGGTGCACTCAATCATCTTTTATGAAATGGACAGACACATTGAAATAATATTTAATAAAAAATCCACTGAAGACCAACACAGCCTCTCACCTTTATAGCCAATTATTATTTAACAGAGGAAGCAAACACATATAATGGGGTAAAAATAGTTTATTCAATAAATGGTGTTGGGAAAATTGGACAGAAAAGTACAGAAAAATGAAACTAGACCACCTTCTTACACCACACAAAAGAAAAATTCAAAATGGATCAAAGACTTAAATGATAAACAGAAACCATAAAAATCATAGAAGAGAATATAAACAGCAAAATTTTGGACATTGCTCATAGCAATATTATATCAGATATATCTCCCCAGACAAAGGAAACAACAGAAACACATAGGATTGTATCAAACTAAAAAGTTTTTGCACAGCAAAGGAAAACACCAACAAAGTAAAAAGACAACCAACAGAATCTGAGAACATATTCACTGATACATCTGATAAGAGGTTCATGTACAAAATTTATAAAGTACTTATAACACTCAACACCAAAACAACAAGCAACCCATTAAAAAATGGGCAAAGGACCTGAATAGATGCTTCTCCAAAGAGAATATACACATAGCCAATAGACATATGAAAATATTCTCCACATCACTAATCATCAGAAAAATACAAATTAAAACCAGAATGAGATGTCATCTCACATCTGCCAGAATGGCTGTCATCAATAATTGAATAAACAAAAAGTGCTGGAGAGCATGCAGAGAAAGAGGAACGCTTTTGTACTCTTGGTGGGAATGAAAATTGTTGCAGCCACTGTGGAAAGCAAAATGGAGATACCACAGAAATTAAAAATGAATCTGCCTTTTGACCCAGCAATCCAACTTCTGGATATATATCCAAAGGAACCCAAAACACTAATTTGAAAGAATATAAGCACCTCTTTGTTCATTGCAGTGTTATTTACAATCACCTGATAAAGAAGAAGCCCAAGTATCCATCAATAGATGAGTAGGTAAAACACCTATGGGCAAATTACACAATGGAATTTTACTTAGGTGTTAAAGGAAGAAAAAATTACTCTTTGCAGCGGTGTGGATGGAGCTGGAGAATATTATGCTAAGTGAAATAAGCCAATCGGGGAAAGACAAATGTCATATGATTTCACTCATTATGTGGAATCTAATGAACTGAACTAACAAGCAAAACAGACAGACTCATAGATGGAGAGCAGATGAAAGATAGTGGTGAGGAAGTTTAGAGGGTGAAGGGATTGAGGAAAAAAGAGAAAGGACTCATGGACTTAACAGTGTGATGATTGCTGGGGTAAAGAGGTATAAGGGACTAAATGGTATTGGAAAAAAAATTAAAATTGAAATTTGGCAGTTATATCTTTGTCATCACCTAATATTTGCTGGTCTCAGAAGTTTTATATTTCTGAGAGGCATATTATAATTCAAGGTGTTACCAATATCCTACACCATGTATAAGTGTCATCATATGGTGTTTCTCCTTCTTTGTATGACTTAAGGCCTTCCGAGTCCATCCATGTCGTTGCAGATAATAAGATTTCAGTCTTTCAATGGCCAAATTGCATTCCATTGTATGTATGTTCCACATCTTCTTTATCTAACTGCGTATAGATGGACACTTAGATTGGTTCCATAGCCTGGCTATTAGAAATAAGGCTATTTTCACTGACCTACAACAAATAACCCTAAAGTGTATATGGAATCAAAATAGATCCTAAATAGTCATAGCAGTTTTGAGAAAGATGAACAAAGTTGGAGGTATTACACACTACCTGATATGAAATCATATTATAAGTCTATAGTAATCAAAGAGGAAGGTACTGGCATAAAAACAGACATATAAATCGATGAAATAGGATGCCTCAGAAATAAACCCAAGCATATCCATGCCTACATGGTTGAATAATCTAGGAAAAAGAAGACAGGAATATATCACAGGGTAAACACAATATTTTCCATAATAGTGTTCAGAAAAGTGAACAGATAACATACAAAATAAATTAAACTAGACCAGTTTCTTATAGGCAAGAACAAACTCAAAATGGATTAAAAACTCCAAATCACAAAACTCCTAAAATAAAACATAAGCAGTAAACTCTCTGACATTGTTCTTAGTAATATTTTTTGGATATGTCTCCTGAGGCAAGGAAAATGAGAAAAATAAAGACTACGTCAAACTAAAAAGTGTTTGTGCAACAAAGGAAACCATGAAAAACAACAACAACAGCAACAACAACAAAAAGACAGCTTAAAAATTGACACAGCAAAAGAATCACAAGTCTTTGTTAATATATATCAGCAGAACAATAACAGGGGCTGAGAGGACATGTGCAGGAATGGATTCCAAAGAGCAAACAGGACAGGATGTAACTAACACTAGATTGAGTGGTATTTACTTATATGCATGCAACTAATTCAGTTTTTGCAGCTGGAATGACTCAAATAGCTAGAGGTAACTAATACAAGCAGCTTGAATAAAACTGGACTTAGTGGTGGCCTGCATGTAATAGACTGAGATACCAGAAATTCCGGAGTGCAGTAAGGAGGAAGGAATCAAAATGTTTGGGAATATAGAAGAGATGGACTAGATTGATCATGTATGAGTTATACACCTATGACCCAACTGTATTCCATGAAAAGGTCCAGAAGACACTCTTCTCTAAGCTTTTGTTAGTGAGGGAAACACCTGTCCTTGAACTGCTATCTGGCTGCTTTTCTCTGTAGCCCAGGTATAAACATAGGAGATACATGTACTGTAAAGGGAAGAAAGGAGTACTGGAAATAAGCAATACCTGCAAATGCCTCTCAGATGAGTGAATGCCTTAAATGTACTAGGCTTAAAATATAAGGTGCTATAAAAGACAAAATGGAAAGCACACATTGATGATTTTCCAGATATTATTGTTATGCACATACATGTCTGTCTGTGTCTGTGTTTGTTCCAGAAATATTTTGGCAAGAAGAAATCCCAGGTTTTTTAAAAATAGAGGGTTCAAGCCCTTTTGGTGTGGCTCAGTTGGTTTAAGTGTCATCCTGTGATAGGGCATACTGTGCAGTAGCTATTCCCAGATAGGAGCTGGACAGCAGCCAGTCCCAGATAAGCAGTTATCTAAAGGTCCTATTTGAATCCTGCATGCCCGCTTTCAGCAGCTGCATTCCTCCCTCCTCCTCCTTTGCCTCTGTAACAAGAATAGAAATCAGCCCCAGTCTAAAACTCGGTGCCCAGAATTTGGAATTTATCTCCTCTGGGCCTGCATGAGTGAATAAAACCCCACTTCGTAAACTCCAAGGCCACCTGAGTCATCTTTTCCATAACAATCCTATGGATCAAAAGGTTGTGAGTTCAATTCCCAGTCAGGGCACAGGTATTTTAACTTCTCAGAAATCCTACGGTTTTATGATAGCTTCCTATGTCCATTATATCTTTGCCTATCTGTTATTCAGTCTAAGGAAAGGCAATCCAAAAATACTGTTTTGTCTATTTGTGTTTAGGAGAGTATACTACTGGAGCATACAATCTAATAATACAATAACTTAATTTTCAAAATAGTGTTTGAGGATTCACTATCTCTATACTAATAGGGAATATCAATTGAATAGAGAAGGTATAAAGCTAATATACTCACATTTGTGAGAATAGAAAGTACAGAAATATCTCATAAATAGACAGAATATTTATAATCCCATTTCCTCAGGCAAGGGCTCATATTTAGTTCATTTCTTCTTAAGAATTATAGGTAGATGAAGAACTCCTTGTAAAAACAGTATAACTTTCCTCTAGCAAAATACATTTGTAGTAGGAGTACACAAGGTGTGTAATAAAATCCACCATTCCTTTTCACAATATAGATATAGAAACCAAAGCACTAAAGTCTTGTTTGGCATATAATGGTAGATTTAGCCAGTCTTTTAATTTTCTTTGTATCACAATTTTAAAAACACTTTGTTTTAATTGTTGCTTAGCTAACTAGAATAATGACATATATTTCACCATCACTATAGCTTCAAGACACTAGCTTAACTTTTAACTTGGACTGTAAGAACGTTGTGTCTCCACCTGCCTGTCCCCTTTACCTCTGCTGCCTTACACCCACTAGTAGAGGAACAGCATTCGTGGAGGATCATCCTTGCTGACAAGAACACATATTAATATACAAGATCTATAGTTAATCTAGTCTTCCTCCTGCATCCAAACACACAAATTTATCATTTTGACTCCGGGAAAGATATATTTACCTCTCTGATATAAATCTGGAAAAAAACACTCTTGTTATTCTAGAATGAGTCCCTAGAGTAAATATTATAAATCTGTATCAGACTTCCCAATTTCATATCCCTACCTTACATACATTAGTAAGTAGAATATACATTGTCTCCCCAACTCCTTGTTCCTATATTCCTCAAACATTCTTTGTTTAATATTTTACCTTGTATTTTCTATGTTATTCTTTCTTTCATCTCTATAACTCATCAGTGTTCATTTCTATAATAAATTGGCTATTGCTAATTTTGAAGAAATCATATTTCTTTTTTTTTCTTTGGCATATAATTGCCCACTCATTAGCCAATCAGACTGTTGTTGAAGGAGAACTCTTACCTGTAGTGGTACAAGGGTAGCTTCTTCATATTTTAAAATTCATTCTTTTCAGGGAAAATTCATAAAATATTTTAGCAGTTATATGTTCCTCAGCAAATCTAACTATGATACACTGGAAAGATAAAAATCAGTATTTTAAAATTATGAACAGGTGTTTCACAGTGATGAAAAAGTATCCTGCATACTCCTGCCTCCAGTAATTATCATCTGTAAATATCAGATTTTTAACTCTTACTTCTGACTATATTAGCAGAATAATATTACTAATCAATCAATTGAATAAAAACTTTGATAGAAGAGTAGAAGATTGGGTAAAGAAGATGTGTTACAGATAAGCTATAGAATGCTACTCCACCATAAGAAAAGATGAAATACTGCCATTTGTGACAACATGGATGGACCTTGAGAATATTATGCTAAGTGAAATAAGCCAGTCAGAAAAAGCTAAGAAGCATGTGATTTCACTCACATGTGGGATATAAAGCTGAAACTCATGATACAGATAAAAGAATCGTGGCTACCAGAGGACAGGGAGTATGAGTGGGGTGGGGGATGGAGGAGACCAAATATGTGCTTAACACCTAAAAAAGCTGCAGTAATATCATGAGCCACTTAGAGATAGCCTGCCTTCCAGTAGATCAATATGCTTCAGAATCTTACATGGAAAGCATACAACTAGTCTTCAACCAAGTAATGCATTTCAACAAGGCCTAAAGTTATAGCACCAAATGAAATTTCTCCAGAATTTCTAAAGTTCTAAAACAAGAACTTTTTACTTTATTCCTACTGAGGACTTGACTTTCACGTCAACTCAACTCTCATAATCCACTGCAGGCAAATAGAGAATTAGAAACAAGGGAAGCTTTTTTATGTGTAGTTCCCTCCTTTTCCTGCCTTCATTTCTTTATTAGAGTGTCATCACTTAAACCCTAACTCTGCTAAGTTCCAGTAATGAAACATTTAATTTCAATGTAAAGCTTACTTCACTGTGTCTTATCATCATTTCATTCTAATTATCCAGTTCATGCAAAGCTTCATGTCCCAGGAGATGGAAAAACCATGCATGAAAATCTTTTCTCTGGAACAGCTTAGATTGTACTTTCAATTCTATTTTCTTTTGATGTGTATATTGTGTGTGCCTCTGATTAGTTTTTGTTTTTCTATGAAACATTCCTTTTTCCTCAAATGATCTAACTTATTCATAATTCTTTATATATTCCATTATTTATTTAAAATATATAACTACATATGTCCATACTTTATCAAAAGAATAAATTAGATGCAAGCATGTGACACCAGTAACCAACTTATAGACTTTAAAATGTTTCTAAATGTGATCATTTCAGCACTAATCTTCAATAATTCTGAGAATAAACTCCAATTACTGTCATTCTTTAGCCATAATAAATAACCTTTACTTTTCTTTGATTTTTCAGCTGGACTGACTGAAGTTGATTTATAAAATGTTATGTCTTGTCCTGTTTGACTTTTATGACTTACCATTCTTTCATTTTCTTTCACTGTTTCTCCCTATAAACTATATTTTAGAAGAGACTTCAACAGATGGACAGGCACAGTGCTTTTGATATTACAGTTATCAACTTCTCTATAATATTGGTGAACTTTTGAGCTGCTATAAAGTTGGTGTTACTTCTTATTCCATGAAATCACAGAATTACTTTTGAAGGTACAAAGAAGCATAGTTTCATTGAATGGATATTTTTCAATCAGAGTATATTCTACAATAATATTTTCCTTTAATTATCCACAGACAAATTTTCAATAAAGATTGATTATCATTTAACAGATGATAAAATTATATAAATTTTTTCATCGTAATTTCCTTACTCTCACTCCTGTGTGTAGACTTTTGCTGTAATGTTTAACAAAGTCATTATCTTTAGTTGATCCTTTTACTTCAATTCATTTTGCATTTTGCTTCTAATTTTCCAAAAATAATTTTGTTTTGTTTTGTTTTGTGTTGCCTTGTCATAGTCTCTTTACCAATTAGTTTATGAACTTAAATTCTTCTATATGCTTTCCTTGGAACTCCTGAATTTAACTTCTCATTGCATATTGATTGCATGACACTACAATCAAACCTTCTTTGTCAGCTTTCTAAATATTTCCAACATCCAAGCTAACCCCTTCTTCTCTCTTTCAATATTTATGTTACTCTTTTATCTATAATGCACTTAACTCCTCAAAAGCATAATTATATAACATCATTGTCTTCATTTTTGTCCCCAGTACCACAATCAATTGGATGTCTTTATTTGCATGACTCTGTTTCTACTTATTTGTGAAATAGCACAATAACAATACCCACTTCATTAATTTTGAGGGGCAGTGAAGTTATAATACATACAGAGGACATGGCATAACAAAAGTACCTGGTGTACCAAACTGCCCCATACAAGTGGATAATTGTATTTTCTTCCAAAGTCCAAATCAAAGTATTTCTTTATACCAAGAAAATTTTGTGTTGCTTGTCCACTACCAGTAGACTGCAGATCTAGCTCTTACAAAAGAAGGAATCTAAATTGTGTTGGGAAGAATTCAAAACACCAGAAATAAAAAGTTGTTGTTTCTATCTTTGCTTAAATAGTCTTATGACAATCTTAAATGGACAGTCTCAGTTTCCAGTAATTTTATTGGTTTGAATTTCTTTTTGTTATTTCAGGGAAAGCATTTTTTTCTGCAATATTTATTCATTGGGCCACCTGATGCTTACTAGGATTATAAGAGAAAATATGTGATAAAAGATGGTTAGTAGGTCATACAATAGTGTGGCAGATTTTGTTTTATTAATTTTGCTTTCTACATACATAAATAAATGATAATACCAAACAGCTCAGCCTTATCCTTAAACAGTGCACAGCTTATCATTTTGATTTTACATTTTTGAATATGAAACTTTAGGAGAGCACACCTTGCTTCAAAATTTCCCTTGACTACTTACAACATAAAATTGATATTATAGCACATGTAACTTCCAAAAATAAATCAAACGTGCAATTATATTCTATGAAATTCCATATCACAAAGTCTTTATTATATATCTTTCTCTAAACTTTATGCTATTATATATATGTAAGAAGGTGATTAATATTGTCTTCACTTATGAGGTAACTAATGGATCAAATATAAGCTACATAAGGAATTACATTTCAAAATTAGTTGTTTTTTGGTTAAGTAAGCTTCCCCTCCTCCTGACACACTTGAATTTGGAAGTATGAATTTTTTTAAAGGATCATGCATTAAAATGTGTCATGATGGTCTTTTAAATTGAACTTGTAAAAATGTTCCTTGTTAGAGTGTTAAGGGTAAGAACTATAAGAAGTCCAGCTAAAGATATAAGCATTATGTTACCTGAAAATGAGAAAAAGAGCTATTGAAAAATTTATTGATATCTGCCTGCTCAGGAGCTAAAATGGGTATCTGTGATTGAGAATGTCCAGTTCTACAGCTGTGGAAGTCAAACATTTAAATGCTATATTCCCTATGAATCCTTTCTTCAACCAGGTAGGTCATAGATACATAAACTTTGTCTTGGACAATGAATCATAAATCTTCAGGGCTCATAATCTGGGCTGTTGCTGTAGTGAATCTAAGACAGTGTGGCCGGAATGCCAGAAATCTCTGATTTTTCAGAGATTAGAGTATCTATTTCAATGTCCAGTTTTAGCAGTAGCACAGGTGTTTACTATGCATGGTAGCAGGGCTAAGTAATACTCTAGTCATGGATGTAATCCATGTCCCTGGATTCACTTTTTTTCTGTTTGTTTTCTGACTTTGTCCCCAGCATTCCACCAATTCTGTAAACTAGAAAATATGTATTCATTATTTATGTATAAAATTAGACCAAATAGCTTCCATAGTTTGAAACTGGGAAGTCTGCATTCAATAAATAAATAGATTGTGCCAGGATTTTGTAATTGATTCTTTAAATGAATTTTTTCATTGATTCATGGTAGAAAGCTGGACCTGCCTTAGTGTATTAATGGTGGATCATGTTTTCTTATGCTATCATTGAAACTTTCATATATATGTCCACAATATAGTATTTTGAATTTATGGACAAAGATAGTTTCCCTCACCCCTGTTTTGATACTTCCCATGGTGCCAAATAAAACAAAAACATGTGACAGTTACTGAAAATTTGTTGTAAGATATTGTGCTGGTATTTTCAAAGACATGTAGTTCTGTAAGACATGGGTTCTGACTGAAAGAGGCTTTTATGTAGTGGTGAGGCCACTGTACAACAAGATAATAAGAACTTGACATGCTACAAAAACACTTTTTCTATTTTTTCTTATGGTAGTTCAGAAAAAAAGGGACTGTTTTATGATTATACTATCAAGCTATAATCAGTAAAGATCATATAAAACATTCAAAAACATGTAGTATAGGTAATATTATAAGTTGGGGAAGTAATGGTTGACATAATTACAAATTCCCTGTGCTTTTACTCTTTCCTCTGAATGTAAAACTTCAAAATTTAATTGACACAAAATGCGTGAAAAACTTGTGTTCTGCATGCCTCCATACTAGTACAAAGAAACACTGCCTGACTACATTTTTGCTATAGACAGTTATTTCAATACTAATGTATCTGCCACGGAAAATTTCAAAGCTAAAAAAAATCAATGAGAAATTATGGTAAATAATTATCGAGGAATGCATTTATACATTTAACATATTTTTGAAAGATTTTATTTATTTTAAAAGAGAGGGGTAGATGGAGAAAGAAAGGGAGAGAAACATAGAGATGTGTGAGAGGAACTTGTATGGACTGCCTCTTGCACACATTCCCTGCTGGAGACCTGGCCTGCAACCCAGGCATGTACTCTAACTGGGACTGGCACATGTGACCTTTTAGTTCTGAGGCCAGTGCTTGATCCACAGAGCAACACCCGCCAGGGCTTAACATATTTTCTTATCTGAGGTAAATATACACAAAATAAAATAGAAAATAGAAAATCATACATTATGCATGGATTAGTAACAAATTATATTTAAACTATTAATGTTCATATTAAATAATGAAGCAAAATCATTATTATACAGTTTCATAATAGTAATTATAAAATATATATGAATATATGCATAATGTGAATACTGTAGATGGGTTATAAATAGGGTCTTGAACTCTCAGAGTGGAGTAAGTAGTTTATCATTTAATTTAAATAAACACAGATATTATTGATAATAAATTATATATAACTGATATAAGAGTTACTGAATAATAAATTAGTATCATAAAGCTTACATGTTTACCTAAATGAACTGTAACCTTTAATTCAAGAGCAAGAGCTAATTAATAAGACCTGTTTCTTTATAATTTATGTAAAGCAGCACTCAGAATATTAAGTTTTTACTAACCTTTTTGTAAAAATAAATGTAAAATTGCATTTTATTAAAATATTTATGCACATTTGTTTTAAAAAACTGATATAGTAATTTGTTGACAAAAGTTATTTTCTCTTTTATATAAAAGTCAGCATACTATAAATGATTTGGCTATTGATTAAAGAATGAATTATAAATTAGAATGTTCATAGCTATTCAAATAAAGAATACACCTAAAACACTGAAAGTATAAAGGATGTGAAAAAATACTCCATACACATTAATGGAAATTTTTATTTAAAGAACATATTTACTTTTGTCCATCTCACATTTATTTTAACTAGAATTAATTTAATGCATTCTTTAGAATGTAAAGTCAATTTAAAAGATTTACTTATTAAGTCAGTTTACTTAATTAATATTGCTTAAATATATCATCAAGGATACATAATATCAAACTCATTTTATGGACACTGATAAGAAAAAATAAAATTCAAGGCACACAATTAGAATTATACTTTCTTGTAACTATCTACTGGGAAGACACAAAAGAGTATTTTAACAAAAACCATACAGACTTAAAAGGAATGAACAACAGTTTTGTTAACTCATTTATTCTGGTCAATTTGTCTTATGAGAACATATGTACATCATAATAAAAACCCCTCAATTATGTGGGAGTGATCAATATTTTAAGTTTTGCAGCTAGTCTGTTCTAGTACAAAGTTAACCATCCTGACAAGTAAAGTTCTCAATTCTTTTTGCAGTATACTAAGCAAAAAAAATAAAATAATAAATAAATCAATAAATCAATCAATAAATAAATCTGGGCTTCTAGAAGTTTGGTTAGGTGATCACTAAAAATATGCTTTTTTAAAAGATTTTATTTATTTATTTTTAGAGAGGGAAGGGAGGGAGAAAGAGAGAGAAAGAGAGAGAAACATCAATGTGTGGTTGCTGGGGGTCATGGCCTGCAACCCAGGCATGTACCCTGACTGGGAATCGAACCTGCGACACTTTAGTTCGCAGCCCGCGCTCAATCCACTGAGCTATGCCAGCCAGGGCTAAATATCATGCTTTTAAAAAAATGTATTAGTTAATGATTTAGGTTTGAATAGAATGGACAAAAAAACAAAAATAATAAATTGATTTATTAGTTTTTCTAAACTACCCATTTTGACTAGTAGGCTGAACTGAATATGTCAACTAATTTTAATCTGCTATGAAGTCGGCACAAAAATGGCCATAAAAGATCTCACAGAGAATTATTTTATACCAGGCAGTTAAGACTGAATATGTCTTTGGAAAGAAAGGGAGGGTAGGCCAGTCATATTAAAGAAATTAGCATAAACAATATTTTGTGATCCATTTATTATTTTGTATGTTTTTTAGTAGTAGTAGTGGGTTTAGATAGCATGTTTTCCAATAACTTTGCTTTGCATTTTATATTTTCATAACTACTACTTTTCAACCTTGGAAAATACTTGTCAGATTTTAAAAGCATTTTGGAGAAATACTTTTTTAAGTAGAGGGAAGGGAGAGAGGAGAGGGAGAGAAACATCAATGTGTAGTTTCATCTCACACACCCCCTACCAGGGACATGGCTGGCAACCTTGGCATGTGCCCTGATTGGGAATCATCACACCAGTGACCCTTTGGTTCACAGGCCAGTGTTCAATCCACTGAACCACTCCAACCAGGACACATTTTGGAAAAATATTTTTGAGAACATTCTTGAGTAAATTTTTTAAGCAGAAAACAAATATATTTACCGACAAAGTGTTTGCTCTATTCACAGCCAAATTCAGGTCACGCTGGCAATTAAATGTTAGTGGAGCAAAGAAAAATTCAACTGCAGTGAAGGTTGAGGTATATTTTCATTGTACTTTGACTAGCTTAAAGTTGTATAGTCAAAGCACACTGTAAATTACTTTTTGGCTTTGGAGGAAATACCTTTTTAAAAAAATACAAAAAGCATTTTTAATAGGAACCTATTTTTATTTTTTTTTTACAATTCCATGCACTGCTGCTCAAGTAAAAATTTTAATGAAATGTTTTCCTTTCTTTAGAGGAAATTAATTTCAAAAAATTATGATTATATTATCTCAAATTTAGAAATTTCATTTATTTTTTAGCTTTTCTAGCTAAAAAGACAGAGTGGTATAATGTGTTATGTTATGAACCATCTAGTCTCCCATTGGGACAAGGAATACAGTCATGACACACTGGTAAAAGTAACATGTGTAAATACTTGACTGAAAAGAGGAGAAAATAAATAGTACTTATTATAACTAAATGAACAATTCAGAGAGCATCAGTCTAACTTTAAGAGCAAACAAATGAACAAAACTCAGGTTCAGTGTCCTTACTGATAGCTCATATTTATATCACATTGAGTTTGGAGGCTGTAAAAATATGTGCAGGACCTAACTAGATATATCGTTTCTTCACAGAAGAATGGTAAATTTTTCAATGATCTAGTGTTGAATTATGGCCTTTGGTTTATATCAGCTCAATCCAGTTCCATAAAATTGAATTATATAATACACACACTTAACCAGATAGATTGCAGTAATATGGCTAATATAGAAGATATTAAGATAAAGAGAGATGTAGAAGTAAAGGACAGAATGGAGGGGATAGAAAGGAGAGGCAGGGAAATGAAAAGAAGAGGTAGAATCATATTTGATCCAAACAAAACCTTGACCTCCATTTTTTTCAGGGGAAATAGTCTTTGGAATCTTAGGTCCAGGTTTTGAAAATTACAGGATAATTTGGGGGATTATCAATAGTAATTTTGACTAAATTATTATTTTTCTTCTGGCAATATGAATTTAGAATCTAACCCACAAGTAAGGAAAATGCATTGCCTACAAATCATTGAATGGGAAAGAGAAAAGCAATCCATATTTTTTAAAAAAAAACTCCGTTGACAAAAAAAAATGGGATATGATCAATCTTCTATTACATCTTTTATGGTGGAATAAAATGGCTCTAAATTAAAGTAAAAATTCAGAAAACTCGGAGATATTTCTTGCTTATATGTGAATTATAGTCTATTTCTTCATCAGTATCCATTTTTCCTAACTGCCAACTGTTTTTTTCAAGTATCAGACTTTTCCTTCTTAAGCCCAAAAGGCTCTAAGGTTCAGAAAGGCTTTATGAAGAGTAGCATGAGATTCAATTCTAAATGTGATTAGAAATGATCCTTAAGTGTCAACTTGACTGAATATAATCAGCTTATACCAATGAAAAATCGGTGTTCTCTTCTGTCATCCTTCTCACATTTGACAAGGTCAATAATACTAAAGCTGCAGAGTCAAGATAGCTTTTTTCTTCCTTCTGAACTATGACGTAGCACACCACTAGGAAAAAAGGTAATAGTAGATTGATTTGGAAAAAGTAAAGAAATCCCACTTTAATATTAAATTTAAGAACTTTTCAAAAACTAAAAACTTTTACCCAAATACATAATAATAAAAGAAGAAAAATAACATGAAATAAAAAACAATATTCATCTGCATAGGCATATATATGTGTCTTATACAGGCTGTGTAAGACCTTTCTATCATCTGTAATAATTTTATGTATTTCAAGTGTTTAACTCTTTAGTTACTGAATTTTGTAAATACCTGTTCTTTTCTATCATATGTGCAAATTTTGGTTTCTCTCTTCTCCTATACTTATGCAACATGTAGCACCAGGAAAGAATCAAATTAACATGCTAGAAAATAGACTGCTTGTGTAAATTATGGACAACTTTAGTTGAAAAAATGACTCAATACACTTTATTGTTGTCTATTTCTTAAAATTTTGCTATATGGCTATGACCACAAAATATCAACCTGGCTTTATATACATTATGTGATTCTTTTACATCTGAATATTTAAATCTCAAATTCACCCACTGTATTTCAAAAATAGGCTTACATACTTCCAGTCCAGAAGCAAAGCAGTCATGAACATTTAATTACCTCTTAATTCCTGCATTCCACTGGAGGTTATGCAAAAATAATGATGTAGATGACAAATCAGCAGAGAGCAATGAATCGTGTGTTAAGGCAGCAGGCCAGTGAATGAGTGTCAATTCCCATAAGTAAAATGAATAGCATGTTAAGTTTCAAAAAGTGTGGGGGGAGGAATGAGGAAGAAAAAAATAAAGCTAAATCTCTTTTAGGGTCCAGACAGGTAAGTGGAAAGGACTGTTAACCTCACAATGACAATAGCAGCCAGCATGACATGTGTATTAATATGTAGCCAAAGCCATCATGAATCTCTTACAGTAGCACAGTGATTCCTGATGTTCTTTTCCTACTAAATGGTATGTGACTGAAAATATGAGCAAAGTTGTCAAAATTAGGTTCATTTTAAGATAAATAAAGAAGAGATATAGAAATGTTTGAGAACATAAAAAGTTGGAATTCTGGTGAGGTAGGGGGTGGAGGATTGAGCAAAAAGGAAAAAGGACTCAGAGACATGGTCAATAATGTGGTGATGGCTGGGGGAAGGGAGGCATAAGGGGACCATATCATAAAGGGAGATATAATAAAGTTTATGTATTTAAAAAAATTGGAATTTTAAAACCTAGCAAAACCATTTTTGCATCAATCTCATTTTCACTGAGTACAGTACCCATTCTGTTAACTCTGGATATTTGAGCATGCCTCTGCATAAGACAATCTTTCTCCTTTTTTACCTCTTTACTTAACTAATCCTTTAGATTCGACTTGCATTGACACTTTGTGAAGCAATACTTCAAAGTTCCTTAGACTAGTACCTTAGACAAAGTTCCTGTTGTTATGTTGTCTGCACTCTAACTTCTACTCCTATTTTAAAATGGCTACAATAACTGTTGTAGCCATTCTTCCTATATTACAGTGAGGCCAGTGACTTCAAAACATATGCAGTATCATAAAAATTTATCAACATGTATTTAAAATTTATGAAAACTATAAAAATATATTATGCAAATATATTACATGTTATAATTCATTCCAGGTAACAGGTGAGGACAAACTTGCATTTTTCTCACTCTAAAGGTGCAATGCAATTCTGTATTAAAATTAAGCCCTTATGATTAGTTTTATTTTTAATGGTAACATTAAAACATATCCTTAGACCTAGACAAAGAGAAAACCCTGTCCTTAACTGAATTACTTAGCCTATCCTGCCTAACACAAACATTGAAACATTTTTGTCTTTTTGTTTTTGTAAAGAAATATATATATATTTTTTAATTTTAGCAATTCAATGAATACACAATCACTATAGGAATGGGATGTGTGAGCTAAACCGGTTTCTCCTGTTGAAAAATGGGGGTCTCAGTGCACCAGTGTAAGTGTGTGTGTGTATATGTTGGTGGCAGGAAAGTAGAAAAGCATAACCCTGGGAAATTGTGCTGCTTTTGTTTTAAGCTGGTCACCCAGATCTGTAAAAATGTGTTAGGCATGTTTTATCAGCTGAACCCACATCACACTTCAGGTTTCTAGCCCCAGGACTGTCCTAGGAGGAAATGTGCCCCCAAGAGTCTCTGGCTTATATAGGTAATGGGTATGGGAGAAGCTTAGTCCAGGGTCCAGGCTGGACTAAGAGATGGGGCAATAGCTGTAACTTGGTTTAAAACTTTTAAACATTTACCTATAGTATACAGGACTCTATATATATTGTACATGTACATTGTATGTATATTATAATTGTATATATAAAATATAAATGCAGTTATATAAATGTACAGAGACAAGTCTATATATAGACGCAGTCAAATGTTTTGCAGAATAAAAATTGATTTTTTAAAAGACTTTGGATTGATGTTGGAACACTTTTGCAATGATTAGTAAATAAAGGCATAATGTGTACAATAGAAAGATTAATGGCTGAGTTATAGATAATTCACTTTTCTTTATATTTCTCTATAATTTTCTGTAATTTTAGCATGAGAATGCATTTTAAATTTAATTTTTCAAATAATTTTAAGCATGTAAGTCTATTTGACTGACTATAACACTTGGATAAAATATTTGGTGGCATATAATTAGAATCTTAAAAACATAGCCCTCTTTCAATACCTGGGATAGACAAAGACTACACCAATTATTATATGATGCTATGACTTCAAAATTAATTTTCCTCTCCTCCCTATTCACTTTGCCAAAGCAGTATAGTCCTATTTGAGGTAAAAAAAAGTACCATTAACACTTGGCATTCTTTTTCATTCTCAGAGAAAATTCAAGATTTTGATTGAATTATGTTGCTTATTTTATGATAAGTATTAAAGGTTTCTAAATTTTAAAATAATTAAATTCAAATGGAAGTATGGTTGTTAACAGTATCTTTCTTGTGGGTGTGTGAAACTATGAGTAAAGGAAAGCTTGATTTGTTTTTATCACTTCTTATTTAAAGACTGCAAAAATGGTTTTATCTTTAGAAAGATGAAATTTGTTAATGCTATGATGCAATTTAAATTTAAGAAAGTAAAATAAAATGTGAACCATTCTCAAAGTAAAAATGTCACAAAAAATTGCACTAAAATATTATTCTATAGAGTCTTAAATCTTAAATAAGCTGTTCTGCACCCTCAGATACAGCACTGGGCTTTGAGTACATATGGTTTAAAATTAATGAACTCTGACTGCTTTGCATTCAACTCTTCATTTGGTAGGCATTTTTAGTTACAGAATTTACTTTCTGACTGCTCAGATTTATGGCTATAAGGCAAATCTGAAAAGATAATCAGGCTGAACAAATATGTGCTCAAGATACTTGGCAAAATATAGCACTTTGATATTTCTGGAGTCATTCCCTATCTGTCTACCCAAATCTCTGTTTCATTGCAATTACATCTGATGGGAGTCCAGTTTTCCACAAAGGAAACAACTAATATCTCTGTAACACGTAAGAAATATTTCATTTAAGTTCCTTTGTGCTGTTATTTCACTGTTGGGAATCCCATAGTTGCCAGTGTCTGTCTAATCTAAACACACATTAGTATCTTTCACTAAAAGAAATTTAGAAATTTGATTTAAAAATTATTACATACTTTTAAAGAAAGTTATAGTCTTATTTTTATAAGGCTTATTTTTACTTTATAAGACTTTACTTTATGACTTATTTTTATAAGACTTATTTTTCTGCCCTATTTCTTTGAGGAACTCCTTGCAAAGTCCCACTCTGTTATGTTAGTGAAGTTATTTATTACACATGAACAAAGTAGTAAGACAAATATTTGAGAATATAATAATTAATTATGATGTAGTTTCTGTCATCTAGGAGTCATGGTTTAACAGAAGAATCAAAAAAGCTGAGTATCCTGGAGCACCAAAGAGTTAATTTTTGATTCATTAAACAGTTTATAAATGCTAAAAGATTTCACTGGAAAGGTTTTTCTGATAGATTTTAATGCCAGGCTAAGGCATTTATCTTTTATTTGGCTGGAGAAGGGATAACCTGAAGGTCATTGAGCAAAGAAAAACATAACCAGAAATGCACTTCACATTTATATGAATGGTGGCTCTTCTGGGAGTGGAGAGGGAGAACAAATGGTGCAGAGTGAGAGCAAGAATGAAGAAGAAATTATTAAAGCAGTATATTTAACTGACTATGAAAATTATCATTTACATATACATATTAAATTTAAAAGATTGACCATTATCTTTCTGACTTTTTACTGTTTCATTTTTACTAGATTATCAGCTTCTCTTCCAAAAATAATGTACTTTTTATATTTGCACTTTCAGTTACAAGACAGAACCTGGGAAACAGTAAATGCCTACCAAATGTTTGTGAAGTGAACTGAAGAAGGTTGATTTAAAATAATGACTTTGAAATTTTGAATTTAAACGAACATAAAGCTTCAAATTATGTAAATAATTATAGATAATAGAACCAGAGGAAGAAATGGTATTTGAAGCCAAATTGTGCTTATTCAGATGTTAGTTATCCTTTGTGACTCAGGCCTATCACCTGTCAATATCATAGGCAATAATTTTTGTGATCCAAAATGTTGATAAATGCCAGATACAACATGTACAAGTGTGCACTGGACAGATAATTTCCCAGCAGTAAATGTGAAGTGATGGTGAGGAAGCTATTTGTAGATGCCTTTAAAACAACAGTGAAGGGTTGCTATTCTACTATCATTATATGTGTCAGTTCTACACAATGAGAATGATAAAATATTCCTTCCTTCTAGCCTGGAAGATCTCTCCCACTGCCACTTTACTGACTCTTAATACCATTGTAGCAGATTACTTATTAAATATTAGATGATACAATTAGCATTTTTTTCTGTGAGAACAACAATAGGGAAGAAACTAAGTAAATAACACCATTTAAAATGAGATTCCTTTATTTTATTTCTCTACTTATGGATATTCCTCTATTGAAGATATCATAAGGAATTGGACTGATTATAACTATGAGGTTCAGTGATTATTGGCAAGGTAAAAACCCTCATGAAACTACTACCAAATTGAAGAATTGGAACATTACCAGCCCTACTCTCAATCAGAAAACACTATCTTTGTTAACAAAGTTAACTACTACTTAGACTTTCAACAATATAATAAGATCTGCTCATATTTTGATTTATTAAAATGGTACTATAAAGAATGTATTTTCTTTCTTTCCCTTGTGTTTTGATGTGTAATTCTTTGATTTGATATAATGTTTGATATCAATTTATTCATTTATGTGTTTCTATAGTTATAGTTCACACATTCTTTTCATGGTTCTACATAAATACATAAATACAATGTAAATGGTCATTTGAGTTTTTTTCAAATTTAAGGTTTTATAATTATGCTGCTATAAACATGTGCACATATTTTGTTGATTATATAACCTAGGATTTAAAATGTTGGATCCAAGACAATGTTTACATTGAATTTTAGAAGATTAAATACTGAGATTTTCAAAGTAGTTGTAGGAATTGATACTCACAATAGAACCTAGAACTTTCTTGTCTCTCTACATTTTCACCAACAAGTAGTATTGTCAGTGGATGTACAATACTATGTTAGTGTGATTTTAATTTGCATTTTTCTGAAAACTGATCTTATTTTTTCATATATCTATTGGGTATTGCAGATTCCTTTCGAAATGAAAGTATGGGTATGTTTCCTTTCAAATACCTTCATTGTCTACCTTTTAATTAGTAATGTGTAGGACGTTTTTTAAATGAACATTTTGTATGATTTTTATGGGGTGAATTTTTTTTTCTTTTACCGTATAAGTCATGTTTTTTTAGTCTCTTAACAAATGTCTTTGGATAAACACTGAAACAAAATATATTATGTCAGTCTTTTTCTTTATAAGGAGTACACTTTTTGTTTTGCTTACTACCTTTTAATTCAACACCTAATAATAGTCCCTTTGTTATTTTTAGAAGTTGAATCATCTTGCTTCTCACATTTATAGATACTTCCCTGTAGAGTTGAATTTTATATATGTATATTTACATGTGTATGTAATATATGTTACATGAGTACATATAACATATACTTACATATAATAATATATAACACTAGTATAATAATTATAAATATATTATAATTATAATCTTGAATATTTCTCTATATGTTTACTATATCTTGGGCTCTTCCTTTATTTCAAGATTCAATTTTTCATTGGGATACTATTTTCTTTCAACTTAAGAATTGCCTTTGTTATTTCTTTTAGGGCTATACTGCTGGTGACATGATATTTCAGATTTTACTTATCTAAGTCATTATTTCATCTTAATTTATTATGAAAAAATTTTTCTGGATATTAAAATGCACATTGATTTTTTTTTAGCACTGTAAAGATGGTATTCCCTTGTTTTCTAAATCTTTTTTGTTTCTAATTAAAAATAAGCTATAAATCTTTTTGTTGTTCTCCTTAATGTAATGAGTCTTCTTTAATTTTTTAATTTAATTTTTGACTTACAGTTCAATGTTTCATCTTCCCTGTACATACCTGCTTGGGTCTCACAAAGATTAATTTTTAATGATTGTAACATAGGTGTTTGTTGGCCAAACTGGTATTTAATGCCCATTGGGAGTGATAGATTAACAGTTCTGAAAGAGCACATCATCTGTGTAATCATGGAAGAGGTAATGAAAGTAATGGCCTTCATGTATTCTATATGATACATCTCATGTACAAATAGTCCTGCTCTCTTTACCCACTGCATTACATTTTATGTCCTTGATATAATGATTTCTTTAGAAAAATTACCAGCTTTGCTTTTCCTGGTTATTATCAACAGCTGATAGCAAAACCATTTCCAAATCATTACTACTTATAATTATTTATTCTTTTCCTAAAATACATTTGACAATTACTTATGAAATATTTATTAAATGAAGTGTGTCCTGTGTATTAAACACATTAATGATATTTCTTTCTGGTTTTTGGTAATGGAATTCCATTCCATTCAAGTTTTTTACCATCATCAGTTGTGAATCATACCATTATTGCATATACCATTAAGAATGGAGGGAACATTTACATAATAGAATTCTATGCAGTAGAAAGAAAGAAGGAGCTCCTACCCCTTGCAACAGCATGGGTGAAACTAGAAAGCATTATGCTAAGCCAAATAATCCAAATGATGAAAGACAAATACCATATGATTTCACCTTTAACTGGAACCTGATCAACAGAACAAACAAGCTAACAAAATATAACCAAAGAGATTGAAACTGGGCAGAAGCTGACAGTAACCAGAAGGAGAAAGGGAGGGGAAAATGGGGGAAAAGGGTGAAGGGCTTGCAGGAACAATTATAAAGGACACAATGGACAATAAAAAGAGGGGGTGGAAACAGGGGAGGGAGTGGGGAGGGCTGGGGTGTTGGGCTGGGGTTGTGGGGGGAGGCAGAAAACTGCATTTAAACAACAATAAAAAATGTGTTCAAAGGTGAAAAATAATAGAGGGAACAAATACTATGAATTAACCAAAACAACCTGTAAAATTTAAGGTTCTTCCAAAATTGTAAGTTCCTGATATAATAAAATATGAAAATATTTGAATTGCAAAATTAATATAAATACTATCTGGTTCTTCAAGAACATAGTAAAATATTACCTTAGAATTGTTGGTTTTTAAGTTTTCTTGTTTTAATTTTTCCAACTTTACTGAGGTATAACTAATATATAACATAGTGTAAGTTTAATGTATATAATGCATTAATTTGATACACTTATATATTGCAAAATTATTACCACCATATCTTTAGCTAGCACCCCCATCTTGTCATATAATTACCTTTTTGTGGTGAGAACATTTAAGATTTTCTCTCCTAGCAACTTTCAAAAACATAACAGTAGTAACTATAATAACCATGTTGTATGTTAGGTCCTCAGAAGTTATTCATATTATAACTGGAAGTTTATACCCTTGACCAATATCTCCACATTACCGCCAAATGCTAGACTCAGGTACCCACCATTCTACTCTTTATTTCGGGTTTATCTTTTCTGACTCCACATGTACGTGTCAGCTTACAATATTTTTCTTTCGCTTTCTGACTTGTCTCACTTGGCACAATGCCCTCAAATTCCATTCCTGTTGTTTGAAATGTCAAATTTTTTTTCTTTCTCATGGCTAAATGATATCCATTGTATATAGAGATGTAGATAAGAAATACCCTCTTTTTTCCTATGTATTTTTCATTTTTTAAGTATATAACCCTACAAAATGAAAACTATTTTCCACATTCCTTTTCTGGATGAGTCAGCTGAGGGTAAAAAGAGATGAAGTAACTTGCCCAATGATATTCAGTTATATTTTTCCAGGACAAAAGCAAATAAAAATACTTTCTTTAATTTTAATGAAGTTTAGGACAAAATGTAATACAAAGACATAATTAAAGCATTTGTTTCTCTTCTGCTTGTTTGTTTTTCATGTTCTTTAGATTCCACATATAAATGATATCATGTGGTGTTTCTCTTTCTCTCTCTGGCCAGAGCTGAGGGGTGATGCACATAAAAATTGGTGTTAGGGTTAAGATTACTAATTGGTAGTTACAAAATAGGCATGGGCATGTAAGGTAAAAGCATAGGACATATAGTTAACAACACTGTAATAACCATGGTGCCATGTGGACTTGAACTATCAGCGGAACACTTGTAATCTATATGAATGACTGTCTTCTGTTCTCTACACCTGAAACGAATACAAAACTGTGTTGAATGTAATCTATAATCAAAAAATAAAATAAAATAAAATGACAATGACAACATTCCTATGTGAACCACTAATCCATCTCTTCAGTATTCTGTAACAGCATATACTCAAGTTGGGGTTTACACAGACAGAGGCAAATACATGTAAGGAAGATAATGATTCTTCATGATGATACATGAACTAACTTTAAGGCCATAGATGCTTATCTTGGAAGCAATAATTTTAATGAATAGGTCTATATATGGTAGGGCTGACCATAATGAATCATAATGAATAAATATGTTAGGAATAAATTACTCCATCCTCTTCAAAAAGGTGGAGTAATGACCTGCCAGAATTGAATCAAGTATTATTATTATTCCCATTATAGAAATAAAAAAAATAAGGTACAGGAGTATTCAATAAATTGGTCAAGATTACCTAAATATGTAGAGCAGAATTTTGATATATGACTCTCAGTCCCCAGTGTCTGTGTGTTTAACCACTACATCCTATGTACATGGTTATTTTCTGTAAAACAAAAAAAAGTTTTGAATTTCCCCTGATTCCTTGATTTCTCTGCTATAAGGTAAATAAATGACATTTTAACATGTCATTTATCCCCTATGAGTCCTGAAAACCTGAAAGACTTTTTAACAATAGGGTTAGTTTCAAGAATTTGAAATTATTAAAGGTGTGTGTTATGAAGGTGATAAAATTGAGTCTTACTTCCCTAAGAATTGGGGATCAATATACACACTCTACCTGTCTAAGAATGCCATGCTTTGCTCAAATCCAGGGAAAATATCTTAGAGCAGCTGAGTCCTCTGAGATTTTCATTTGTTGCCCAATTTAATAAAGGCTTAAATGAAATTTTAACACTTCGGAAAAAAAGCCACAAACAAGATTTGTCAAAATGGATTTTTCTACATATATCATAAATCTGTTTCACATAATCTTTCAGTGTCCATAGCAAGCAGAGTGCCATTTTGAATTTGGCTTTGATTTGAATGTGGACTCTGTTCAGTACAAACATTAGTAACTGATGGATACTTTATATTAATTGACATACTTGTCTCTAACAAATTTGTTTCTAACATTTTCTGGTGCTAGGTATCAAAAGAAATTGAAATCCTCAAACTATTAAACTGATGGTTGCCTTCTGAGAACCCCTATTTTTAGATTGGAGGTTGAGATGTGATTGATGAAGTTGGAAGTTTATTGCTTATTTTCTTTAACAGCTGGAACTAATGGCAATTTCATGTCCCTGCTGTTTTGACCAGTAAAATGCATTAAAAACAGAGATACTTCAAAAATTCATCTTTAAAAGATGTATTTCAGGGGATCTGAAGCTACTTGTCAAAAACAGTTTATGAATATTCTTCTCTTTATGTTGATATAATTTAGTTAATTTGTGGGAGAACAAATTATTTCATGTAGACTTACATTTTTGTTTCTCTTGTTCACTAATTATGTTAGTTATAAAACATAGAAAAGAGTACTACAGATTATACTTTTTATACTGTTCTTCCACATTAAGACTTTGTCTTCTTAAATACTGTTATAATAATTTAAAACAGTTAACCATCAACACTACCTTTGCTTATCATCATTTATTTTTTCCTTTTTTTTCCAGTTATAGTTCACATTCAATATTGTTTTGTATTTGTTTCAGGTGTACAGCATAGTGGTTAAACAATCATATATTTTACACAGTTTTCCAGTACCCAACTCACACCATGCATAGTTATTACAATATTATTGACTTTATTCCCTCTGCTGTACTTTGTATCCCCATGCCTATTTTGTAACTACCAATCTGTACTTCTCAATCTCTTCATTCATTTCACCCAGTCCCCCCAAACCCTTCCCCTCTGACAAGTATCAGTCTGCTTTTGTATCTATGCATCTATTTCTGTCTCATTTGTTCATTTATATTATTCTTTAGATTCCACATATAAGTGAAATCATACTATATTTCTCTTTCTATGACTGACTTATTTCTTTAGCTCCATAATTATCAAATTTTAATCAATTATTTTGTCATAGCTTTTCTGAGTGTGTTTATTTAACATCATAGCATGCCATGTTTTTAGAGAATATTTAGTGTTATGCCATGTTCTAAGGAGCTCTTTGGGATCTGGCATTAATTATTATTCAAGTCCATTGTTGTTGGTATGACAGTGAGGACTTCAGAATTTGTTTCTAATGGGAGCCACAGACAAACAATTTGAATGAACAAGATATGGCATGGGGTCTGTAGCTGGCTTGCCTTGAAGCTTTCTAAGTACATACAGCTGGTACACCATAATTTGCTAGAGTTCATGTCAGTAGCTTGGGTTTGCTAAAAGACCATTCATATGAATACTCCCCATTGTTCCTTGTCTCTTTAATGCATACTACTTACTGCATTTCCTGCTTTCACAGTATCCAGTCCATATACTGTGCTTGAGGGTTCACTGTGTCTTATTATCTCTCTCAAATTCAAAAACATTTTGCTGAAGGTATAAATTAGTCTAAAGTGAGATGAAACATCACTAAAATAAGAAGAGAACCAACTTTATGAAGAAACATATTTGCCAATGATACCTTGAACAAGGGTTTGATTTCCAACATATATAAACAACTCACACAAATCCACTCCAAGAAGACAAACAACCCAATTAAAAAATGGCCAAAAGACCTGAACAGACACTTCTCCAAGGAGGACATATAGAGGGCCCAGAGACATATGAAAACGTGCTCAGCATCACTAGCCATCAGAGAGATGCAAATTAAAACCACAATGAAATATCACTTCACAACAGTCAGAATGGTCATCATAAACAAATCAACAAACAACAAGTGTTGGAGAGGATGTGGAGAAGAGGGAACCCTAGTGCACTGTTGGTGGAAATGCAGACTGGTACAGCTACTGTGGAAAACACTATGGAATTTCCTCAGAAAACTAAAAATGGGACTGTATTTGACCTGGCAATTCCACTGCTGGGATTATATCTTAAGAACACTGAAACAATCCAAAAGAACCTATGCACCCCAATGTTCATAGCAGTACAATTTACAATAGCCAAGTGCTGGAAGCAACCTAAGGTCCCATCAGTAAATGAATGGATCAAAAAACTATGGTACATATATAGACAATGAAATATGACACAGCAGAAAGAAAGAAGGAGCTCCCATGCTTTGTGACGACATGGATGGAACCGGAGAGCATTATGCTAAGTGAAATAAACCAGGTGTTGAAAGACAAATACCATATGATCTCACCTTTAAGTGGAACCTAATAAACAAAATGAACAAATAAGCAAATAGAACCAGAGACATGGAAATTAAGAACAAACTGACAGTAACCAGAGAGGAAGTGGAAGAGAAAGTGGAAAATGCAGACAACTGTATTTGGACAACAATAAAAGAAGTATTACACACAAAATTATACATAATGCATAATTCTTGATAATCATAATAAATGACTATGCCACTGGTTTATGCATTTACTATACTTATTGTTTTGGAGTGTGCTCTTTTATTTATGAAAATGTTTGCTGTAAAATAAAAAAAACATTAGTGGTTAAAATATATATCATTAATTGTCCTTTTATGAAACAATTTTTTTAACAAAACACTTTTGAAAAATTTCAGAAAGTACTGCCTAATAGGTAAACTGTAGTCATAGAACTAAGGTCCTAGAAAGAGAAAATTATTAGTAATAATAAATAACAACTTCTATTTATATTTTACTATGTGCTAAGCATTTATTTGTATAATACAATCATCCTGCACCATTTCCCTATCAGAGAATAATACTTGTAAAAACACTACTCCTAATACAAATTTTCAGTATATTAAAGATAGCTTTCAATAAAGGTTTAATTATGCTCTTACATAAAACATTAAAAAATTACTTAAAGCCAAAAAGATGTATTGTGTCTCTATTTCAGTGTTCTAATTATTAAAGATTTTCATAAAATATGGTTCTTGTTTACCATTTCAGCTTGAGATTTTGAGATTGCACCTTGAAAATCTTTTGTTTAAATTTTAAGTTTGTATAACTTGGTCTATGAATTTAATAACATTAGACCTCATATTGACAGTGCAATTATAAGACTATTATTTTCTTGTGACATGAGTATTTTTTTGTTAAATACTCAGGTTAGTTGAGAAATCTGTAATGTTGACCTTTTTTTTAAACAATGGCATAGGAACACCTCATCAGTATTGTTGTTTTTAAGCTTGCATACAACACATGAAAATAGATTGGGGTTTTTGTTTTGTTTTGTTTTGTGCTGGAGAGGGACTGGATAAGTAAAATGTCTATAAAACATGGCCAAGGGAAAGTAAGAGAAATGTGAAGCTCTTTGAGAAATCAAACCATTGATTGTCTATAGGAGTCCAGCTCCACTGTTGACTTTCAAAGCTTTGAATAGGTCAGGAGGACAGCAGGCTCTGTGACTACGGTTGTGAAAGTGCAGTCTGCAATTTTTAAGGTATACATCCTGCTGACAGGTATACTTTCAAAGGTAGGGCTATGGGTCTTACTTCAAAAAGCACTTTTCTATTTAACAAATATTTATTGAACCTTTACTATGCATAGAATACTAAAGGAAGGAATAAAACAAAGTACAATTTCAGACAATTGATTTTCTTTATAGTAGGAATATAAACATGAAATTATAAATAAGTTCATTTTAAGGTAGGGGAAAGACAAGGAAAAGGTAAATACATACCATTGGAATATAGGAAAAAGAAAAATATATTTCAGAAACTACGCTTTTTAGCTCAGGTCTTCCAGTTAAAAATTAATTGGTTAAAATTATAGATATTTAAAATCTACTATCATTTTGTGTTGAACAGAGGAAGAACAGTATAAGAAAAATACATAGAATGTAGGTAAGTGTGAAGAGAATTTGTTTTTCTGCAAAGACTCAAGATACCACATAAGAAGCAAGTGAGGTAGACCCAGTACTCACAGGAATAAGAGCCCCAGGGTTCAATAAGAAGTTCAGCAGAGCAGTTCTGCATAATAAATGCTATATTGGATTGAGTCAGGGCTCCACTGGGCCCAGTAGCCAGTCTTAGTAGTGATTTCATAGAGTAATCAGAATAATAGCTCACTAAATATGTAGTAATTCTTAGAACTTACAAATACATTATATAACATGGCAGGAGGGCATTAAGGTTGCTAATGAAGATTGTCTTGCAATTTGACTTCTGACAAACTTAATGAGGTGTCAGTGGCAATAGTTCATAAAAGATGAAAAAGATGTGTCACTAATGTTAAATTTAGGGTTTTAGAAGACCGGAGATAGAACAATATCATGGTTACTACTTTATGGATGCATCATTCATAATAGGCTCTGAAAGGCTGCAGAAGTGGTACAAGGTAGAAAGATTAGTCATGAAACCATCACATCTGTCAAAGAATTAGAGGTTGGCTAGACAGCGAAAGCCTCTTCCTGCATGTACGCATTAAATTTTATTTATTGAATAAGTACAATTTGCCCTCCACTTAATATAGTTCTGAATGCTTTTATGTTAATTATAGCCTACTACATTTATATAGCTTTCACTTATTACCCAAAATGCCACATTACTCAGTTTCTTTGGGACCTGCAGCTCCAACTCTACTCTTTAATGTTCACAAAAAGAGAATACAGTAAGTAGAGATTTGAGGTATTCTAGGGAATTGCATTTTGAGTTCCATTGGATACTGATAATAGGAATTATTTGGGAGCACTCTTGGGAACAGCACTAGGAAAGAACAGGGAAGGAAGAAGGCTTAGTCAAGAGAAGTTGAATTGTGACATACTCCCAAAGAGAGCTTCACTCATTCAGTGGGAACTCTGGAGCTGAAATAGGATTCAGAGTTGTTTTACTTTGTGGGAAGGGGGTCTGTTTTTTAATCCTGCATTGATCAGTTTTTAGAACAAGGCTGCCATGGAAGGAAATATGACTGAGCAAGACCCCCTTCTTTAATAAAAGTAATCTTCAAAGACAACAGGAAGTAAGGAGCCATCTCCTGGCAGTACTCCTAGTACTGGGGGGAAATAATACCCTAATTCCTTAGAGAGATCTGATGGGTCATCATAGTATCCATCCTCTAGGCCTAAGACTGAACCAGAGTGTCACTAAATCATGTCATTATTTAACAAACCAAACTTTCTGAGCCTGTAAATTGAGAAGCCCACATATCCCAATATCTAAATATACCTCTTTCTACTCTCATATTATTTGATTTTTCCTTGATTTTTGAATTCTGTTATAGAAAATATTACAAAATTAGAAACTCTATACATATCCATTATGTTCGGACATTACTTTTTAAATCCACTTTATTAATGCTGTCAATAGGCTTAACTCTGATTTTACTTTCCTCTGCTTACTAAAGTCACATTTCTATAACCACAGTTTAAGCTGATAATCAACTAATGATTATTTAATAAAGCAAATTATTTAATTCAAATTCCCCACAAACAATTTCAACTATGTTGCAGTACATTTTAAAACCATTTATTTACGGTAAATTTTCACATTTCTCAAAATGAACTAACATTACATAAATGCAATTGATACCATATCTCCTTGTTTGATCTAGAGAAAATACATGTTTTACAAAGTGGTGTGTGAATACTCTTGTATAAGCCCAGGAATATTAAATCATCTCTGGCAGCTTCTTTTTCTTGCTCCCTTAGTCATATGTGACTGAAAGTAAATTTATAGGCTTTTAATTATTGTGAAGTTTTGACTCAACCAGTGATATGTAGTTATTTTATTAGCTTTCAGCTTTAACCTCAACCATGATGGAACAATACATATGACATTATCTTTAGTACCATTATCTTTAATATCTTTAATATCTTTAATATCTTTAGTATCAGAGTAGCTGTCATCTGGAGTAATAGTGATTCTTTATTGTAAAAGAGATGACCCACATATAAGTGAACACATAATATTTTAATATTTGTTATATATAATGCTAGGGTATTTCTATGCTGAAGACTACTAGTTAGCCTGAAGACCAATAATGTTTTTAATCATTAGTTTATTAGTTCATTTAGTAAATACATATTGATTCTTTCCCCTCATGGGAGATTGTGATAACATATAAAAGATGATAGTTACTTGGAATGGAATGCTGCAAGAAGGTAAAGGTAATGGATTAGATTTTGGGTGTGAGAAAAATAGTATTAAGAGTGATACCAAAAATTTTTAAAGTCGTTATTCAATTACAGTTGTCCCATTTTGCCCTCATTACTCTCCTGTGCCCTACCCACCTCACCTTCCACATTCAATCCTCCTCCTACTGTTGTCTTTGTCCCTGGGTCCTTTACACATGTTCCTTGCTGACCCTTCCCCTTCTTTCCCTGTTATCCCCCTCTCCTGACTCCTCTGGTTACTGTCAGTTTTTGTTCTTTATTTCAATGTCTCTGGTTCTATTTTGCTTGCTTGTTTGTTTTGTTGATTTGATTCTACTCACAGGTGAGATCATATGGTATTTGTCTTTTACAGCCTGGCTTATTTCACTTAGCATAATGCTCCCCAGTTCCACCCACACTGTTGAAGGATTGAGCTGTTTCTTTCTTTCTGTGTATAATATTCCATTGTACAAATGTAACTCAGTTTTTTGATCCACTCATTTACTGATGGGTGTTTAGGGTGTTTTCAACACTTGGCTATTGTAAATTGTGCTACTATGAGCACTGAGGTGCATAGGTCCTTTTGAAGTGGTATTTCAGGATTCTTAGGGTATAATCCCAGCAGTGGAATTGCCAGGTCAAAAGTCATTTCCATTTTTAGTTTCTTGAGGAAATTCCATACTGCTCCCACAGTGACCGTACCAGTCTGCATTCCCACCAACAGTGTACTAGGGTTCCTTTTTCTCCACAACCTCGCCCATGCTTGTTTGTTGGTTTGGTTATGATGGCCATTCTGACTAGTTTGAAGTTGTAATATCAAGATTTTTTGCCTATGCAACTAAAAGAATGTAATTGTCACTACCAAAGACGGGGAAAATTGTGAAAAGGGTAAGTTCGAGGAACATATCAGAAGTTAATCTTAGGACAGATTGATGCAAAATAGTACTTTGTCATTAACACATCACATAATATGGAATAATTAATTATTGCTCACAGGAAATAAATTTGCAAATTTATCATTTTATATCTTTTTATGGTATATTTATTTGTGGTTATTCAAGTATATTAAATTTGAATTAAAAATTGAGTGAACAGAGAAAAAAATTTTAACATGGACAAAAATACATTATTTACAATGCTGAGCCTATGGAAATTGGAAAATGCTTCCAAAATATGAAATTCTAACATTAAAAACATTACAACATACCACTACCTTAAACATATTATAGTTTAATTTTTCTTTAGATTTCTTCAACCAGTTTTACTTTTTATGCAAAAAGGTCTTAACTCTTTCTTATGTATGAGGTTTTAAAAGCAAAGTAGTAGAAAAGGTGAAAATAAATTTGAATAAATTTGAAAGGAAACTGTTTACTTTTCTGAAGTTGTCATAACTTCACACCTGTATTTTAGAATGTAGTTTATGTTTTAATGTAATTTTTATTGTTTTGTTTACTGATAACATGGACATTTTGAAAGAAATCTATTTACTTGTAAATAGGTTTATAGGTTTAATTCTGAAAGCTCAGAATTTGTATAATACTCCTTAGCTCTATGTTCTCTTTCCTTGTTTATCTTCATTCCCATTCCATATCTCACCATTTTTAGTAAGCTATTATATTTTTATTTAACTTTTATTACTTCATTTTTCATATTGTACATTTGTCTACTTTTCTTTTAAGGGAAAATGTTTACAACAGGGCAAATATATGAAGCCATTTTTGAACTGGCAAAAGCTGGCAAGATGCAAAGATCACAACTTGCAAATTTACTTTATTTCCTTGTAGACATGTGGTCCTGTACAAAACATCCATGGAGACATTTGCTCCATAGTTAATATAAATCCCACTCTTCTGCAAGATTTGAATTCCAACCTATTGATCTACCTCTTGTGTCACTTACTAGCTAGGCTACTGAGGCACAAGGAGTGGTTATTGGCAATAGAGCCACAATGCAAATAATGTACCAATAAAACATGATGGTATTTAGATGTGTTAATGCTATAAACCAAAAGGATAAATAAACATTATGTGCTATTTGGACCCAGGATGTTTTCAAAAGGTGGATGTTTTGACAACACCAGCTATCAAGAACCTTTCGTGTAGATCAAATTTCTCCATGGATGTTTTCTACAGGGCCAAATGCCCCCACTAATCTATAATTTAAAGTACAATACTTCAACTGTAAAACATTGGGGAATTCATTATAATTTTCATACCAATATGATGTTAATTATATTAGAATTCATTCTTCCAAGCTAAAATATTTTGAAATATATAAAATAGTAGTTATAAATTGAAGTAATCTAATGGCAGTTAGGAATTAGACATGGCATTTAAGTAGGTTTATTATTTGCTGTGAAGTTTCTTGATTACTTATGAATAGCATACGTTGGTGTATTGTGTGAGCACACTACACAAAAGTTCTCCTGTGCAAAGATGAGGTAGACAAACACACATGGAGACGTGACAGACCACAGACAAGCTGAGGATGGAGGCTGCTTGCAAGTATTTTACAAGCAATAAAAAATACCTTCAAGATGACCACAGAGAATTTACTCATTTGACTAACGTGATCTATGCATGCTGAAAATTCTTAGAAACGTATGGCAAGTAATGTTTGAGCAGGTAAGTGACTGTTATCAATTAGCTGTACATGTGTAGTGGAGGTAGGAGAAAGGACTCCATATAGTGTCAAATGACTGAACCAGAGCATTTCTTTATTTTGACCTGACTGTAGAAAAGAGGTTGCTTGGCTATGAAATCAAGAACCAAATATAGAGACTGTCAGTTTGGAAGGATGAATTTCTTCTTTTTTTTTCCTTTAGAGTTTTTTATTGTTGTTCAAGTACAATTGTCTCCATTTTTACCCCACCATATTCCCTGCCCCATCCATCCCCACCTCCCACCCTCGAATCCATCCCCTTTGACTTTGTCCATACATCCTTCATACATGTTCCTTGATGCCTCCCCATTGCAGAAGGATTTGCACAAATTATTGGGCTTATTTAGGCTTATTTATGAAATTTACAAATTTACAAATTTGAAATTTACAAATTTCATAAATAAGCCCAAATAAGCCCAATAATTTGTGCAAATCCTTCTGCATGCTCTTTATATTTTCCTAAGTCAGTCAATCACCTTATCACTTAGAGAGAAATTTGATCAAGCAGATATTCATTAATAATAATATCCATGCTTAAATGTATGAACACAATTGTTTTTCTCATTCATTGGACTCTAATGAGTGAAGATGTTAGGAGTCAGGACACTTTCCATTTCAAAAAATTCTTATTAAATTGAAATGATATGTCATTTCTATTTCCTTAAATAAATTGTCTCCTGTTTCAAGAAATACAAAAATCTCAATACATCTATTTGATATTAACTTTAAAATTAATAGCCTACGATGTCACATAAAAATTCAACAAGAATAACATAATTTTTCTTAATGCCAATATACAGAAGCTATATACAAGAGAAATTAGATGCTGTACCACTCAATTCTCAGAAATGAATTTATAAATTGAATTTATAAAATGAAT
Organism: Phyllostomus discolor; assembly: GCF_004126475.2. Lineage (NCBI taxonomy): Eukaryota > Metazoa > Chordata > Mammalia > Chiroptera > Phyllostomidae > Phyllostomus > Phyllostomus discolor. Next base: position 53,643,322 of record NC_040905.2, read on the forward strand.
TTATAAAATTTATTTTATATTCATACAATTGCCTAATGAGCCCACCTAAATTACAGAAGGTAATGTCCTTTACCCAAATATGCTGATTTAAATATTAATCTCAACTAAATAATACCTTTGCAAAAAATAGAGAAATACGCAAATACATATTTATATACTGTGGCATAGCCAGGTTGACACATGAAATTAACAGCTACAGATGCACAGGCTTGTTTGTTTTTTTTTTTAATTTTGATTAAATTCAACATATCTATTTTTGGGTAGGTCACTTGTACTTTTGGGGTCATGTCTAAAAATCTGTTGCCAAATTTGAAGTCATGAATGCTTATTGTTATTTTTTCTGAATTCTATGATTGTAGCTTTTGTGTTTAGGTTACTGATCCATTTGAGTTAGTTTTTCTACAGGGTATAAGGGGAGAGATCCAGCTTCATTCTTTTGCATGTGAAAATCTAGCATACCTAGCAGCATCTGTTAAAAAGATTTATCTTTCCTATTATGGGGCTTGAAATTCTTGGTAAAAATCAATCGACCATACATGTATAGGTTTATTTATGGACAGAAAGAGATAGAGGGTGTCTAGGGAAAGGGAGATGTCGGGGGCAGATGGAGGAGAGGAGAAGAGAGAGATTAAAAAGAGGTTGAACTTGAGATTCAATTCAAACTTTGAAAATGCATGAGAGTTAGAAATTGATTTAAAACAATTACAGGTACATTGATTTTTGTGTCTTGGATTCATTGAAATAAAATGAGGATAGTTTATTACCAAAATATTGGGGTTAATGCAAATATTGAAATCTTTATGTCCTTTTGGCTAAAATATTTAATGTGGTAATTGGGTAGAAACTGAACACCAACTTGAAATAATACAGAGATTTTATATAGTAACAAAGATAAAAATTTTAATGGACAGATATTAGAAGTAAAAAATATATAATCCAGAATGATCTCCAAACTCAAGTTTCCGAATAATTGCATGGCTAAAGTAAACAAGCACTATTTGCATGTGTGGGAGGAAATGATGCATAATATGCTGCTTAGCGTTGCTCTTCACCCAAAGGTCATAGTCATTTTATAGAGAAAACAAAAAACCTAGAACTTTCTCCTGCAGAGTTTAGTGCCTGTCCTTGGGGCTTGATTTTATCTTTTTTGGTTTTACTGTATCCTGCCATATATTTTTATATAAGACTTTTATAACTCCTTTAATATTATTCTAATTTGCATGTTCAGTGATAGGTCATATTGGGGCTCTGACAGATATTCTAATGGCCATTAATAAGATTGAATGGTTTATAAAAGTTAATATTCTAAGCAACACTTAAATACTATCTGAATATGCCTAAATATGATTTACCTTATTAACACAACTTCTCCAGTTGATTTTCTCTTCCTTCTGTTTAATTAATCTATGTAGTATGCAGAACAAAGGCATGGCAGGTAGCTCTTGGTGCTTCTTTTCTCTTTTGGCCCTTAAGGAAGGTAGCAATATAAAATAAAATAAACACAAAATTTTACTCTTTCCTCTTCACAATCAATAAATCTTTTGAAGCAGACCTGTTTAAAGAGAAGAAACCTTTTCACAGGTCACTGCATGGGAAGCATAACTTCCTCCAGAAAATGGCCTTTTAAAAGTGTTCTCTTAAATACTCTTCAAATGGTCTTCAACTCTAATCTATAGTAGTTTAAGAGCCTTTGTTCTGGTATGTAAAGATGTGGCTGCATTTCCTTTGGTGCAGTGAGGATATATCATGGAGCTGCTCCTAGTATGCAGCATACTCAGTAATAGGTTTATGAATGTAATGCCAAAGTATTTTTTAAAGATTAAAAAATTGAGATAATAGTTATCTTTTTTATACTTTCTTCTTACTCCCTCATTTTTATTCAGATAAGAAATGTTCAATTTAAAATATAAAAGCAGCACAACTGATCTATATCCATAGACTGATGATGCACTATAGCAAAGATGTATTTTTTTCAATTACAGTTTATATTCAATAATAATTTGCATTAGACTCAGGTGCATAGCATAATAGTAAGGCAATCATGTACTTTACAAAGTGTTTTTCCCATATTCCCAGTACCCAACTGGTAACACATACTGTTATTACAATATTATTGACTATATTTCTTGTGCTGTACTTCACATTCCCATGACTGTTTTGAAACTACCAATCTGTACTTCTCAATCCCTTCACTTTTGTTAACCTAACCCCTTGACACTTGTTTGGCAGACACTAGTCTGTTCTCTGTATGCATTTTGTTTATTTATATTCTTCACTAGATTCCACATCTAAATCAAACTATATGGTATTTGTCTTTCTGGGCCTGACTTATTTCACTTAGCATAAAACTCTAAAGGCCATCCATGTTGTAGCAAATGGTATGATTTCATTGCTTATAACCAGATAGTATTCAATTATATATGTATGTACCACGACATTTTTCTGATACATACCCAAAAGGAGAAATGCAGGGTCAAAAGCAGTTTAATTTTTAATTTTTTGAGGAATTTCCATATTATTTTCCATAGTGGCTACACCAACTTGTATTTCCACCAACAGTGCACCATGGTTCCCTTTTCTCCATATCCTCCCCAACAATTACTGTTTGTTGATTTATTGAAGATAGCCATGCTGACAGCTGAGAGGTGATATCTCATTGTGGTTTTATTTTCCATCTCTCTGATAATTAGCAATGTTGACCATGTTTTTATGTGTCTATGGGACATGTGTATGTGCTCTTTGAAGTCATATCTATTTAGGACCTTTTGATTCATAAGAAATGAACATATATCTATTTGTTCATTTTTTAGTTGGATTGTTATTTTGGTGTTGAGCTGTATGAATTCTTTATATAAATTTTGGATATTAACATTTTTTTCAGATGTACCATTGGCAAATATGTTCTTCCACTTAGTGGGTTGTCTTTTCATTTTGTTGATGGTTTCCTGTGCTGTGCAAAAAATAAAAATTAGTTTGATCTAATCTCATTTGTTTATTTTTGTTTCCCCTGCTTCAGGAGATGTCATAAACAATATTGCTATGAGAAATGTCAACATCTTATTGCCAAGGTTTTTTCCTAAAACTTTTATGGTTTTGAGTCTTACATTTAAGTCTTTAATCTATTTTGAGATTATTCTTATATATGATGTAAAATATTGTTCTAGTTCCATTTTTTGCAGGTGTCTGTCCATTTTCCCAACACCATTTACTGAATAGTCTATTTTTGCCACATTGTACGTTCTTGCCTGCTTTGTCAAATATTAATTAGCCATTTCGATGTGGGTATATTACTGAGGTCTCTATTTTATTCCATTGATGTATGTATCTGCTTTTATGCTAGTACTCAGCAATTTTGATGATTATAGACTTGTAGTATAATTTGATATAAGGTATGGTGATACCTTCAACTTTGTTTATCTTTCTTGTGGATCCATATATCTTTTTGGAATATTTGTTATAGTTCTGTGAAATATGTTTTTGATATCTTGATAGGAATTATTTTGAATCTATAAATTGCTTTGGGTAGTATGGGCATTTTAACAATGTTTATTCTTCCTATTCATGAGCACAGTATATGTTTCCATTTATTTGTATCACTTCAATTTCATTCTTCAGTGTTTTATAATTTCTGAGTACATCTTTTACATCCTTGGTTAAATTTATCTCTATGTATTTTTTGATGCAATTGTAAATGGGATTGTTTTCTCAGTTTTGTTTTCTCATAGTTCATTATTAATGTATAAAAATGCAACTAAGTTCTGGATATTCACCCTGTATCCTGCTACTTTACTGAATTTATTCATCAGTTCTTGTAGTTTTTTGTAGAATCTTGAGAGTTCTCTATGTACAGAATGATGTTATCTGCACAAATGACAGTTTTATTTCTTCTTTTCCAATTTGAATACATTTTTTGTTTGTTTTTCTTCTCGTTTGATTGCTGTGGGTAAGACTCCCACTACTATGTTGAATAAGAGAGGTGAAAGTGGACATCCCTGTTTTGTTCTTGAGCACAAGGGAAATGCCTTTGTTTTTCTCATTGATTATAGTGTTAGCAGTGGGTCTGTCATAAATGACCTTATTATATTGAGGTATATTCCCTGTATACTCACTTTGCTGAGTTTTTTTTTCATAAATTACTTTATTGTTGTTCAATTACAGTTGTCTGCATTTTCTCCCCACACCCAGACCTTAGTCAAACCCACCTCCTTCCCTTGCTTCCACCCTCCCCCTAGGTTTTGTCCATCTATCCTTTATAGTAGTTCCTGAAAAACCTTCTCCCCACAGACCCCTCCCCACTCCCCTCTGGCTATTGCTAGATTGTTCTTAATTTCAATATCTCTGGTTATATTTTGTTTGCTTTTTTCTTTTGTTGATTATGTTTCAGTTAAAAATGAGATCATAGGGTATTTGTCCCTCACCATCAGTGAGAGTTTTTATCATAAATGAATGCTGAATTTGTCAAATTATTTTACTGACATCCATTGATATGATCACATGATTTTTATCCTTTATTTTACTTAGATGGTGGATCATGTTAATAGACTTGCAGATATTGTACAAATCTTGCATTTCAGGAATAAAGCCCGTTGATCATGATATATGATTTTTTTAATGAATTGATGGATTTGGTTCATTAATATCTTGTTGAGAATTTTTACATCTATGTTCATCGGGGACATTGGCTTATAATTTTTATTCCTTGTAGTTTACCTAGTTTCAGAATTAAGATAATCTTAAACTTGTAGAATGAGCTTGGAAGATAACCTCATCTTGAATTTTTTAACATAATTTGAGAAGAATAGAGGTGACTTCTGAATGTTTGAATGTTTGGTAGGATTCACTTCTGTAGTCATCTAATCCAGGTGTTTTGTATGTTGAAAGTTTTTTAAGATTTTATTTATTTATTTTTAGACAGAGGGAGTGGGAGTGAGAGAGGTCAAGGAACATCAATGTGTGGTTGCCTTTTGTGTGCCCTCTACTGCAACCCGGCCAGGGCACATACAACCCAATGCATATCCCCTGGCTGAGAATTGAACCAATGACCCTTTGGTTCTCAGGCCAGAATCAATTCACTGAGGCATACCAACCAGGGCTGTCTGTTGAAAGTTTTTTTGATTACTGCTTTGATTTTGTTAATTGTAATCAGCCTCTTCAGATACTCTATTTCTTCTTGATTCAGTTTTGGAAGGTTACATGCTTATGGGAATTTAGCCATTTATCCCAACTGCCAATGCTGTTCGTAATTTTTTTTTACAATTCTTTATATTTCTTTGGTGTCAATTTTTATTTTTCTTTCATTTCTGATTTTATTTGTTTGGGTCTGCTCTCATTTTTTTCTTGGTAAGTCTGGTAAAATGTTTATTAATGCATGCTTGGTAATCCGCTCCTTTAGTTTTTTATTGTCTGGGAAGCTCTTTATTTCTCATTCAACTTTAAATGATAGCCCTACTGAGTAAAGTTGTCTTGGTTGTAGTTTCATTCTTTTTATCACTCTGAGTATTTTATGACAATCCTTCTGGCCTAGAATGTTTCTGTTGTGAAATCAGCTGACAATCTCATGGGTGCTTCTTTGTAGGTAATTGTCTTTCTCTTGAGGCTTTTAAGATTTTCTCTTTGTCTTTCACATTTACCATGTTAATTACACCGCTTTTCCTGGGCCTCTTTGGGTTCATCTTGTTTGGTACCCTCTCCACTTTCTGAACTTGTGTGTTTTTCCTTCACCAGGTTAGGAAGGGTTTCAGTCATTATTTCTTCCAACAGGTTCTCAATCTTTTTCTCTCTCTTCTCTGTCTGGTACCCCTTTGATGCAGATATTATTACCCTTCATGTTATTCCAAAGGTCCCTTAAATTACCTACATTTTTATTTTTTATTTACTTTTGCTTCTCTGGTTGGTGTTTTCTGCTACATTGTCTTTCAAATCACTAATTTGATCTTCTACTTCATCCAACCTATTCTTTATTTCTTCTAGAGCATTGTTCATTTCAGAATTTGTATTCTTCATTTCTGACTGGTTCCTTTTATAGCTTATATGTGCTTTTTATGCTTTCTATCTTTGTGTTGAAGTTCTCACTAAGTTCATTGAGCATCCTTATAACCATTTTTTTTTATCTCTATATCTGGTAAATTGCTTGCTTCCATTTAATTTAGCACTGGCATGCTCTCGCTCTCTCCCCTGCCCTGTTCTTTTATTTGAGGCATGCTTATTTGTCTCCCTATTTTCACTGCCCCTCTGTGTTTGTTTGTGTATATTACTTAGATTTGCTATGTCTTCCAGTCTTGGTAGGGTGGTCTTATATAATAGGTGCCCTCTGCCACCCAGTGATACAGTCTGCCTGCTTACCCGAACTGGGTGCTCCAGTAATATTCCTTATGTGGGTTATGTGAGTGTTCTTTGTAGCTGAGTCTTGTTTGCTGTCAGCTCCCCCATGAATGGGGTCAACCCTTAGGCTATCTGTCTGTGAGGAGCCACCTCAGTGTATGAGCTGCTGTCTGGGTGCTGGCTGCATGTAGCAGAATTAATCTCAGCAGGGTCTGGTGCCTTTCAGGATTTCCCTTTAGATGTGCCTCTTGTGGAGCTAACTGGATCATGCTCTGATGTTGTCTGAAGCCTGCCATTGGAGTATTGATTCTAAGGTCTCTTGGGATGGACTCTGGAACAGATCAATGTCAGACACTGCCTGTGACTGACCCTGGGATCCACACTTTGTGGCATCCTATGCTGGGCACATAAGAGTGCTTGGAAAAAAAACAAATCTGTGTAACAAGGCAGGCTTCTACCAGTACTGAGCCCAGTACCAGGAACAGGTCACCAAAAGGCCCAAGGCAATCCAAGATCTACTTCCACCTGTCTCCACCTGCTGGCTGCTTGTTACACTCAGTTACTGAAAGACTCTGTTGTGATATATGAGTTAGGTGAGGTAGGTTCTCAGTGACTCACCAGTTAGGGGAGACAAGTGTTCATCAGATTCAAATACGGTGCCAGTGCAGGGCCTGAGGTCATTCAACAAAACTCCCAGGATATGCCAAGGCCAGTGCCACCCTCTGGGTCCCTGTAGACCCTTTGTGGTGGGTCAGGATCTTAGGGAGTTGTCAAGGGAAGGTCAGCAAAGTTTGTCAGGCCCAAATAGACCAAGATTTGGTTATGGAAAGGGAAGGCTCTGAACAGCTCACACCAGTGAGGGAAAAACAGCCCTCATGCTAGAGCTGCACAGCTCAGCCTGTCCCATATTCTGCTTAGATCTTTTGGAGAGCTCAAGCTCAGTAGGGCAGGGTCACCAGGAGTCAAGTTGGCTGCCAGTCAGGCTCATGGGAAGGTGAAAGGAATAGCCCTTGATCTAGAGCCATACACTTAGCTTCTGACAACCACTGAGTTTGCCTCAACCTCTACATCTGGGCCTAGGCAGCTAACTCCTCTGTAGGGCTTGAGCTTTGCAGGGCAGGACAGCAGGGAGTCTGGAAGGTGAGGTAGGTTACATTCCCTCAGGTTGATGCCTTATGGTGGGGAGTGCTTGACCCAAGAAAGATGGTGTCTTTGGGAGGTGTTTAAGAAGGACTAAAGGCAGAAACCCTGGCTGCTGTCTCTTTAGCTCTCTAGTTTCTACTTACACAACTCTCATCTGCTTCATTCTTTCTCCACTGGAGCCCAGGGGGAGTGGCTGCAAATGAGATTTTTGTGTAGGCCCTTTAAGAGGGCACCTGGCTTTCTAGCAGAGTCCCATCTCTTCCTGGCAGACAAACCCCTACTGATTTTTGCAGCCAGGTATTGTGTGGTCATCTCTTCCTGGCTCTGGTGCTGTGGACTAGGAAATCTGGTGTGGGGTTGAGATCCCATGCTCCTTCAGAAGAAACTTTGCACCTAAAATATCCCTCTGAATTCTCAGCCTCTGCATGTGGGTGGGGCCAGCCGTTTTTGTGTCTCTGCCTTTCCTACCAGTCTCAATGTGGCTTCTTTTCTGCTAGTCTTAAGTTGGTTATTCAGGATGATTGTTCTTAAATTTTAGTTGTAATTCCAGTTTGGTCCTGAAAGGAGGTGAATATACCTTCCACCTACCCTGATCTACCACTTACTTTTACTTTCTTTTTATTTTTGGCAATGATATTAAGAAATTGATTTGCACATATAATTGATATTAGTCATTTGTTTTCTTCCAATCATACCCAACTATTAAACCTTAGCTACCTCTAGCAGAGATAGGCTCTGACCTTCCAGTTTAATATTAATGGACAGTGGAAGAAATGTTCATTAATAGCTTTGGCCAAAGAGAATGTGATAGTCAATATTTCACCTTAAGATTATTTCAACCATTTTATACTTCTTTCTAACTTTCCTAGTGAAGAATTATACTTAGGATCCTCTTGCAATCCAATGTGTCAGGCAGTTTCTTGGTTTAAATCTGTTGACATGATATAATTATAGAGGGTAACACTTTCACTCTCAGAAGTATTCTGCAGGTAAAACAAATTTTATAAATCTGCACCCAGCTTTCTAGCCAGCCTCCCTGTTGTGTGGCATCTTGGGATAATTTCCAATCCAGCTGTCCTACATAAATTTCTGAGAATGAGTTAAACACACTCCTTGCTGCTGTACCACACCCTTCCAAATTCAGCTGGCAAGGGGATACCTTTAAAGAACAAAAGTGATTGGGCCTGGAGTGTTTCCTACAAACCCCATACCACAGAATGAATTAATTTCCAATGAATCTGAGACGTATGGTACTCAACAAGCTTCTCATAATGAGCCTTATTTAATAACCTTGGGAATCACTACATCCCCAAATCAGTCGGGGATTATTACCAAATCCAGGACCTCTGAAATCAAATTTGAAATGAATAGTCAAACAAACCACACTCTCCAGGGCAAATTAGTGTGTTTCTGCGCTATTCATAACAGATTTCCAAATGTATCATTTGGTGACTGTGGACTCAGAGCAGAGTCTGATTAGGACGAAAGTTCAAAAGACACCTGACCAGTGATGACTCAGTAAATACACCTTAAAACAAATCACAAGTAAGCACTACCTTAGCTGCAATGCAAATAAATACACATGTGCCACTCCTATTTTCAAAAAATTAATGAACAGTTTTAGTTATGGTGAAATAACCCCCCAAGGGAAAAAAAAGACCAAAACAACACCAAAAAAATCCTTAGTCTTTAGTTTAGTAAGTTCTTCTAAACTTTTAATACATTACTTCAGTGTGGCCTTGTCTTGCTGGGATTTCTAACTGGCTTCAGTCTTTCAAACCATTTTTGCATCTGGGTAGCAACAGCCTCAAGAAATGCTACAGAAGTTGGTGCTCAGGTTTCATTTTTTTTGCATGTAGCTGTCCAGTTCTCCCAACACGATTTGTTGAAGAGTCTATTTTTATTCCATTTTATGTTTCTGCCCCCTTTGTCAAATATTAATTGAGCATAGAGACTTGGGCTTATTTCTGGGATCTCTGTTCTGTTCCATAGGTCCATGTGCCTGTTTTTATGCCAGTACCAGGCTGTTTTGATTACAGTGGCCCTGTAGTATAGTTTAGTGTTGGGTATTGTGATCCCTCCTACTTTACTCTTCTTTCTCAAAATTGCAGCAGCTATTCAGGGTCATTTATGATTCCATATAAATTTTTGAAGTGTTTGTTCTATGTCTGTGAAATATGCCATTGGTACTTTAATAGGAATTGCATTGAATGTGTAAATTGCTTTGGGTAATATGGACATTTTGATGATATTAATTCTTCCAATCCATGAACACGGTATATGTTTCCATTTATTTGTGTCTTCTTGATTTTTTTCTTCAGTGTTCTGTAGTTTTCTGAATACAGGTCTTTTACCTCTTTGGTTAGGTTTATTCCTAGGTGTTTTATTTTTCTTTTTGCTATTTCAAATGGGATTTTTTTCTTGATTTCTGCTTCTGCTGTTTCATTGTTGGTGTACAGAAATGCCTTTGATTTCTGGATATTGACTTCGTATCCCGCTGTTTTGCTAGATTCATTTATTAGGTTAAGCAGTTTTTTTTGGCCAAGTCAATAGGATTTTCTATGTACACTATCATGTCATCTGTAAACAGTGACAGTTTTGTTTCCTCCTTTACAATTTGGATGCCTTTTATTTCCTCCTCTTTTCTGATAGCTGTGGCTAAAACTTTCAATACTATATTGAATAGAAGTGGTGAAAGTGGACAACCTTGTCTTGTTCCTGATCTGAGTGGAACAAAGCAACAAACAACAAATGTTGGAGAGGTTGTGGAGAAAAGGGAGCCCTAGTGCACTGTTGGTGGGACTGTAGACTGGTATAACCACTATGGAAAACAGTATGGAATTTTCTCAGAAAACTAAAAATGGATCTGCCTTTTGACCCAGCAATTCCACTGTTGGGATTATATTTTAAGAACCCTGAATCAGTAATCCAAAAGAATCTGTGCGCCCCAATGTTCATAGCAGCACAATTTACAATAATGAAGTGCTGGGAGCAACCTAGGTGCCCATCAGTAAATGAATGGATCAAAAAACTATGGTACATTTACACAATGCAATTCTATGCAGCAGAAAGAAAGAAGGAGCTCCTACCCTTTGCGACAATGTGGCTGGAACTGGAAAAGCATTATGCTAAACATAATAAGCCAGTCAGTAAAAGACAAATACCATATGATCTCACCTTTAATAAGAACCTAAACAACCAAACGAACAAGCAAAATATAACCTAAGACACTGAAATAGAGAACAGGCTGACAGTGACCAGAGGGGAGAGGGGAGGGAATTTCAGGGGAAAGGGGAAGGGTATACAGGAACAAGTATAAAGGACGCATGGACAAAAAATAAGGGGTGTGGAAATGGGAGGGAGGTGGGGAGGGATGGGTGGGTGGGCTGGGATGGAAGTAAAGGACAGAAAACTGTACTTGAACAATGATTAAAATAAAATTAAAAAAGAAAAATAGAAAAAAAAGAAATGCTACATAATCTTTAAGGCTTGGGAGGTGTCTTGAATGTGAGGGGCAGTCTGCCCTCTGCCTGTTGCTAGTGGTGGCTGCCTGCAGATATAGGCTGGTTGTTGGGTTTGATGCCTCGTCTGCTCACTTTTCCCAGACTTCTTGGCTTGGGCGCCTTTGTCGCTGCAGAGCCCAGCCTGCTTGTTACATTTGGCTGTCTCTTTCAAGGGCAGCAAATCTGTCTGGACCTTGACATTCCTCCATTGGTAGCCTGTATAATCTGAGGAAGACAGCTCCTGCTGGCATCTGTGGGTAGCAGTGGAGTTGAAGACCTTTTCCCTGGCCCTAATCAGTTGAGGATAACTGTCAGATGCTGCTACTGGACCTGCCAATCACCACTGATTGAGGCGCACCTAATTATACAATCACATTTCTTACATTATGTTAAACCAAAGACTGGTTTGTCATACTTGGCAATGACACATCTCTTGCAATATTTGGCATACTTAAAAGTCATTATTTATCTAAAACTGATAGATAACTGAATATACTGTATTTCTGTATTTTATCTGGCAGCTTTACCAGTGGAAAACTGAAACTATTAGGTAAGGTAGCAGCAGCTTTCAGTGGTTCCACTAGAGCCCAGTGAATGAGACCTGAAAGTCAAAATGAGTCAAAATGCAAAATAAAGTAAAATAACAGAGTTTCTTTTGGTAAGTGCCAAGAGGCTGTCTTTCAGAGATTCTTGAGCCTCAGTTCTCAGGAAGTAGGGTGCCCAGGTCGGTGATATCTTAAGAAAGGACCAGAATAAGGTTCCCTGGACAGGCCACTGTCTGTTCCTCAGATGTCATGCTGAGTGGCAGATCCTAGGCCCATGTTTGTAGGTTGAAACTTGGTCCATGGACTCACAGACAAGGTCTATAGTCCTCATGGTCTGGTCTTCAGAGATAGCCCCATGGGGCAGGTCTATATAAATGTGGGAAGAGCCACAAGACTGTTGTGCTGGATAGTGTCACTAGTTGATGCCCATCTTGGAAAGCATTGCTTGGGGTAAATCTGCACAGCAGTGGAATGCTAATGCTAACAGATAGATGAGGACATCACTAAGCTCCCTTTCAAGGGTTGCCATTCTTTGGGGCCAGGGTTGGGGGGGTAAGCTGTTCATGGGACTTCCACTGAAAGACCTCTACCAGCTCCCCCATTTCTCCCACCAAGGCTAGTAGCAAGTTCCGAGGCTGGTGGAAATGGTCCCAGTCTCTTTCAGCAGCAAACTCAGCCGAGAGGCAGTGGATGTCCTCGAGAGTGGCTCCAGGCTAAAGCCAAAGGCAGCATCAATGTCCTGTGCCCCTGTGTTCCCACACTTCTCCCCCCTCCACAGCGGACATGCCTGCTGCACTGCAGCCCAGCCTCTATTGATCTTAAATTCACATTTTATCACATCATGAGATTCATAGATTTAAGGGCTGTTTTTGAAATTTTTCTGTTAATCGATGTTTTCATGATTCAGACTACATTAAGTTAAATTGATTTAATAGCTGTATTTATAGTATATTTTAATAATCATTAATTTTGTTTTGTGGGACTCTCTAGGGGTTGTTGTGCATGTTTTTCCATCTGAATGCTGTAGGCTACTTTTAAGGTTTCAAAAAAAAGAAACAGACTACTGGTATTTTACCAATGCCTTAACTTATAGGTCAATTTAGAGTGAAATATTTTTGTTTATTCTTTATTTGAGTCAGTTAGCTTTTTCATGTAACAAATCACCCAAAAGTTAGTAGTTTAGTATACCATTCCAATTTTCAAATCGGCAACACAAGTCAGGTTCAGCTGGGAGGTGCTTTTGCTCTCAGCTAGACTCACAGATGTTTACAGTCAAGCGCCTTACAGATTTCTGACTTTCCAGCTCCACAACCATGTGAGACCAATCTTTAAAAGAAATCTGTTCTGTTTCTCTCATAATTCTGACAGATACAGACGGACTCATTTGGGATAGTCCTCTATTCTCCATGGTTTCTAAGCCTGCACCAGTCTAGCCCAGATCGTTTTCCTAGTGACAAGGTAGGGCTCCAAGAAAGAAGGAGCAATGATGCAAGGCCCTGAAATGACACCTAGAACCTCCCTGCATCTTATCGTCAAACGCAAGAACGTCTTGAATACAGGAATGGTGTATAAATCTTTTTGAGGGGATGGGGAAACTAATATGATATGCAAAAAGTGTACAGTTTTTTGCTTATTCAGGTTATATTAATAGTCTTGATTAGGGTTTAAAGTATTTCTTACATAGGCACTAACTTCTTAACCAGTATCTCAGGAATTTAATTGTTTTATCTACTATCTATTTTAAATGGTATATTTACTTCCAATATTTTATTAAGAATTATTTATTTGCTCAAGTGAAATATTTATTTTACTACAATAATTTAGTGAATTCACATTTTATTAAATGACACTTTTTAATTGTTTATTAATAGATTTGAAAGTTCTAGGAATACAATTATATCATCTTTAAATACTTATTTTTGCTCCTTTTCTTCTAATCTTTACCTTCTCAGGTTTTTTTTTTATGTTTGTTTGTTTTGCTTTGTTCTCTCTAACTGTATTAATAAATACTTTCAGAGAAATGCTATTAATGGAGAAATTCTTGCAATATGTCACCATTAAGCACGATGCAAGCACTGGTTTAACAGATTGATAACTAGATCAATCTGAAGACATATCCACATATTCATTCCTTTTTAATTGTTTTATCATGAATGCTTTTTAAGTACAATATACCCATGATAAGGATTATCTGAATATTTAATATGGCAAATTTCATTATGAACTTTCTAAAACTGGACCATTTCATATTAATATAATAAGTTGATCTTTATCATAGTTTACTACTCTTTTAATGTGCTTTTGGATTCTATGCTCAGATATTATAGTAAAGTATAAGCATCTTTAAAAGTAAAATTGGCATACAGTTTTCTGCTTTGTTGTTCAGTTTAAAGCACTTTGATGTCTATTGTATGCTGGTGACAACTGCCTGTTAAATTTTTGAAAAAAGTGTTATTTTGTCACCATTGCTTCTGTAGTATTTCCTTTCTTTATCCTTGATTACAGTCCTAGGGATATCCCTTAGTCTCTCTTGTCACAGCTTTTAATGAACAATTTCATTTTCAGACAATAAAAGAATCTGGTCCTATTGATATTAAAACACTGATTTATTATCCAATTAAAACTTCTTTGATCCTGAGCTCAGACCTGATGTGTTGCAAAACTTTAGGGAGGAAGGAAGGAAGATCATGATTGACTTGTTCCTTCTCCTTTGCTATTGCTTGGCATATTTGTTCTGTGGTTTTGACCTGTTCTTCAAAGGTCAAGGCCCAGGGAATCTAAAACCATTCTCATTTTCTCAGATCCCTAAGATTTATTAGGGTGGATGGATTTCTTATTTCTCATTTAAATTCCATCTCCTACAAAGAATTAATCATATTGTTTTATCAACCTGATTCCTCCTTTCCCAATAGCACATCACTTTCTAGGCTACAAACCTCTCTTTCCTTTCTAATTCAAAGCATCACACATTAATTTATTGGGTATAACTAATTTTAGGGAAAAATCTAAATAAACAATAAACAAGAGTTAATGAGTTTGTTACCTGAAACTGCTTAGCCTTAATTCAGTGAAAAATATTCAAAGTCAGTTTTCAGAATACATACATTGTAATTCTGCATGAGAAGCAGGAAAGTCCCTAATAGAATGGACCCTAATTTGAATACCAGTACATTTTTTTTTGCATTTGTGCAAGGTAAGCAGAGAAGAGTTAATGATGTGCCTTCAGGGGGTAATAGGGACATTTTAACTCCTGCAAATATAGAGGCAGCATGGTGTTTTGAGTAAGAAGGAAGACTCAAGAGCTAGAGGTATGCACTTCTAAGCAGTTGTATGACTCAGAGTTGTTACCTCACCTCCCTCTGTTCAATTCCCTTAACTGAAATAGGCGATAAGTAATACCGATCTCAGTATTATAGGACATTTAAATTATTTGTAAGGTGTTTCAGTGTCTGACTCAGAGTAAGCATTGCATACAAGTTTATTAAATACATAAATAGAGATAGCTGGATGATGTTGAGTCATATAGCTTGAACACAATGGAAAATTACCATCTTGAGCAATATGATAGAACAGCAATTTTCAACTGATATGCTGCAGTAGGCATGCCAGTGTGCTGCAACAATTTTTAAAACATGCAATGCTCAACTATTTAGTATGGGCACTGACCTCTTTTCCCTTAGATTGTCAAATAAAAAAATGACAACATCCAACAAAACAATAGCCATCTTGTGTGAATGTCTTGTGTTGAATCATGTAAGTATATGTCATGTAATAGATAATATTTTATAATATCAATAGATACTGTTTATCATGTTGCATAATAAAGTTGCATTTGATTAGTTAATATTGGTACCAGAAGACCTTATATTCAAGAATAGTCACCTGACTTTTTATAAAGGGATTTTGGAGCAAAAAGGGACAGGAAATTATTACTACTATTTTTTGTAAGTCAATCAAAATTATACCTATTTTTTGTCAGATGGGCAAAAATGTATTTTTGCTGTGCTGAAGAATTTTAGTAATTAGTTTATATGTGTCATGAGATGAAAAAGGTCAAAAACAGCGTGGATAAAGAAATACATGAGTATGAAAAGTTGGGGTCATGGAAGTCTCTAAGTCTCTCTTCATCCCAGGGCTATATTCCCCATATAATTTCAGACTGAGCAGTAAACATATGGAAAGAGAAACAAACAACACATTTTTCCTCAATTTAGGAATCTTTCTCTGGGTAACCTTTATTAGTAATTTTGAAAATGTCTTTCTGTATTTCTCTCACTGACAGACTCTGGAAAGATGATAATCTAGTGTGTGAAGGCTCAATAGTTGACAGAAAATAACTAAGTAAGACAAATAGTTCTAGAAAGAACACATAAGTGAAAACGAGTTAAGATTGAATATTAAGATAGCAAACCATTTAATACATGTCATTTGACACTTTGTGGCAGAAAATTTCTCTGTGGACTGGCTGTTGAAGACTCCGTCTTCTCTGTTTCTTCCTTCTGCCTTAGAAAAGTACCTCTCAGACAACAAATGCCTGTTTATTTATCATGTATTTTAAATTGGCACAACTAAATAAGTTAAATAGAGTGCTTTCTTATTCAAAAGCATGTTACTATCACCACCCATCATCCAAAACTTCATAAGTAAAGAAACCTCATTTCAAATAGCAATTTATCTATTTTATTTACTAGAAGCATTAATTGTATTTAATTAATATAGCTATGTTGTTCACTCAAATATACTAGATCTGAAACTCTAAGGACTTTTAGTCTTCTGTTATTATAAATTCAACCTGTCTATAATTAAATTCATCTCTTGTTTTCTTCATTAATAGCCTGCTGCTTGTATGTATTATTTAATTATTTAAGGTGGCCCTGATTCTACCAGGGACATATACAGGGTCCACAGTCATGTTTGGGTCCTCCTTTTAGTCTCACACAAATCTGTCATAATACCATACCAATATTTTAGTGGTTATATATCAGCCAATAATTAATTTTTGTTCTCAATGACATGCCAATCTTGGCTCTCATAACAAATACATGAGGGATGACTGAAATAGCCGCATACATTTTCTCTCATATTCTTAACATCAGACATATCTTCTACTATTCTCTTATAATGATGTAAAGTATTTCACAGATCTCAAAAGTTTTGGTGGATGCTGAGCAAAAATGGACCAGCTTTCCTTCTACTAATATCTAAGACAGTGCTTTGATAACAGTCACGCTGGTCTTCACATCTGAGTTCTTCAATGGACTTATTTCTGTTCACCTTTGAGCCTTAGCTCACCTCTTTCTACCTTTCTGTAGTCCTTTTGTATGTTTGCCCCTACAAGTCATCAGTGACAAGTCCAGACATGGTGCATGTCTTCTGATGAGATCATATTTTCTGCTAGTTCAGTGTACTGTATTTTCTGGTTAAATTTATTTTCTAGTTGAAGTGGACAATTAGTTTTCTTGATATTTAGAAAGAAATAAATAGGAAAATTAAGAATTTTATATAATTTTGTCACAGTTTTATTTATATGATTTTTACATTGATGGGTTTCTGAATATATCTTACACTATGTGTGATGTGGAGATAAAAAAAAAGTTCCAAAGAAAATCAGAAGTTAAGAAAATCAATATTATCTCAAGCCAAATTACTAAATTTCATATCACATGAAATTGATTCCCAACTATGTAACAATGGATGAGGTGGAATAATATGTGTTTCTCGGTTTCAAGTTTCATCATATATAAGGAATAAAATATCAAGAAACTGCAAAATTGTTTCATGTAGTTTTAAACACATCACACTTTCTTTTGAAAGATAACTTAGAAAACTATAATAATCAAAGTTTTAGAAAGAAGACTTATGGGAGAAAAGATACACACATTTTGCTGTAATGCGACCAATGATTTCTTATATTTATGTATTTATGCATATTTTAGTTTCCCTGATTTTCTTCCTTCATCAATGTAAACTTTTATTCTTTGTTTTTATGCTTCATAAATTCAGTTTCCATTTACAAAGAGTGATTAGTTTGTTTAATATATTGTATAGAGGAAAAATATGCCAATTCATTTTCTTTCTTTATTCTCATTATTTTAATGATGCCACAAATTTTCCATGTTTTAATTTAATTATTTAACTGTGGTTCAGTGATTTAAACTATAAACACAATGACAAATGGTGAAGGGAGAGAATTAGATCAAGTTATTTATCAATAAATTATTCTAAATGGATTCATATTTCTCCCACAAAGCAAAATGTAATAGTTTAGAAGTCTCCACAGGAGCTAGAAGAAAAATAAACTGAATAAATTGGGTTACAACAGCAGGATTTAAAAAGGGAGGAGATCAGGGAAAATGAAGTTGTTATTTTTGTTTTAATGCCTATAGAATTCCAAAGGAGAGTTTCACCTTAAGTAGAAATAACCGAAAATGTCATTTGGTAAAAAAAAAAAAAAATATTTTCCTAAATGACAGATGAATTAGAAAAGAACTTTTTTTCCTTTTGTTTATACATTAGCTTAAATGGCAAGCATGTTATCATCACAACTGAAGCCTGTCAGATAAAAGCACCTGAAAGGATTTTAGTTTCAGTTCACAGATCTTAATCTATGTGGAATCTGATACAAAGACACATATAAAATATGTTAAAAATGTTTTCTAAAATATTAATCTTTGTATTTTTATAGAGTTGAGGATCAGGTGTATCTTCTATATTTTACTTAGAGAAATAATTCTTAATAATGTTTCAGGAAGTTACAGAATGGCTGAATGTTCATTAGACTCTTTGAGAGCTCTATTGAACAAATTGCCTAAGATTACTCGCAGAATTTTTAATTTCATTAAGAGGAAGAAGTTACAGAAGTAAGATTTTATTGCTATCCATTTTATCTCTATTATACAAAGAGAATGATGGAAATTAATCAATAAAAATACATTTGTATCATCCTATACCACTTTGTTTTAAAGTCACAATGAAATATGGAGCCATAAGAGGGAATAAATCCAAGGAGCTCACACAGCGATCTCAGCTATTATGTTGGTAAATATTAATATCAACATGTATATAACTTGGTCACAATCATCAATTATAAAATATATTGTTCTTGTTACACAGCTTTTAAGTTCTAATCAATATAATATTTCATCTTAGATCATAGGAAAAAACTGTATTCAGGTTTAGAGTATGAGAACTCAATTTCACTCACACTCTACTATAATAAAACGTTCATAGTATGAGCTACCTCACCTTCTTTGGGATTTTTAATTTATTTATCTTGTACAAATTTACCTGGAAGTGACAAAATTATAAAATATTGAGAACTGAAAATACCATGCACTGTGCTTGGTTCTGTAGACAGTAGGGTTATTATGTCAAACATGATGACAGCCTTCATTGAGTTTATAGCATTCTATAAGGATATAAAAGTGTCAGATGCTATAAAATTGTGCATGGAGTCTCTTAATTGAGATTAGAACATGGGAAAAAAGAGGCAATGGGGCAGGCAGAAATGATAAAGGCCTTTCTGAGGTAATGACCTCAATGCTTAGTTTTGAAGTAGAGACAATGAGTTTTCTAAATGAAGGCATAGGGTTAAGAATACTACGGTTATTTACATGATGGAATACTACACAGCAAAAGAAAGAAGGAGCTTATACCCTTTGCATCAGCATAGATGGATTCTCAGAGCATTATGTTAAGTGAAATAAGTCAGGAAGTGAAAGACAAATACCATATGATCTCACGTTTAAGTGGAACCTAAACAACAAAACAAATGAGCAACCAAAATATAACCAGAGACATTGAAATTAAGAACAATCTGATAGTAACCAGAGGGGAGGGGATAATGGGGGAGAAAGGATGAAGGGTTTCAGGGAGAACTATAAAGAACTCATGGACAAAACCAAGGAGAAGTGGAATCAGGGGAAGGAGGTATGGGTGGCTGGTCTGGGAGGGGATTGGTTGGGGGGAATGCAGACAACTGTACCTGAACAACAGCAACAACAAAAAGAATACTATAGTTAAAAGAAATTGTGAGCCCTGGCTGGCATAGCTCAGTGGATTGAGTGCAGGCTGTGAACCAAAGTGTCACAGGTTCGATTTCCAGTCAGTGTACATGCCTGGGTTGCAGGCCATGACCCCCAGCAACCGCACATTGATGTTTCTCTCTCTCTCTCTATCTCCTTCCCTTTCCTCTCTAAAAATAAATAAATAAAATATTTTTTTAAAAAAGGAAATTGTGATGGATAGGAAACAATAAAAATAAAATTAAAAATTATTAAAAAATGTTTCAATTTCTAGTAGAGATGGCCAGAAGTCATTTTAAAGTTATTATATCAGAAAATAAAAATGGTGGTTAAGGCAACAAAGACTTGGAGCAAATAGATGGTGACTGAAGCTGTGAAAATGGTAGCAGTGTTTGTAGAAGACTATGGCAAGGTATTTATGAGTTTAATTAACATAAAGACCAATAATATCATTAGTCATTAACTCATAGGGAATCATATTTGTTTCCCAAATGCATATAAAAGACCAGATAGAAATACATAAACATGATAAAGGTTTTTAATTCTTAATTATTGAGAATCTGGGTGACATTTTTCTTCTTTTCAGCTTTCTGTATTAAATTTTCTCTATCATTTGATAAATATAAAATTGCTGTTTTTAAGAGTATTTAGATATGAACCCAATTTGCTTTTGCTTATGGAGCAAGGTACAAGGCAAGATATTTTTAAGGAGTCTACTTTAGTATGTTTACTAAAATGAATCAAATAAAATGATTAAGGTCTCATTTTAAGCAAGTTTAACATGGAAATGAATATTAAAAAATGGAATCAGCATAGTTGAATATTTAGGACTATTTATTAAATGGGAATCAAAAAAGTAATATTCAAATACTTTGGAAGAAAAAGGAAAATATTTAGATATTAAGAAAGAGATTGAATAAAACTCAAGAGAATTTTATTCTGGAAAGAAGAGGGAAACGGCTTTAGAAGAGGGAAACGGCCTTTCTGAGATCTGAATGTGTCTCACAAATCCTGCTGGGTTTTGCTGTCCTCTGTCTTTGGGAGAAATGAAAGCTATAATGTGTCTTAGCAATGAAGATAAAGGAGTCCCTTGATATATTTGGATATTTTTTCCTTTGATAGACCACGTTGATTACAATAAGAAATGCTACTCAAATTTGTTTTCTTTGTTTTAGAATGTTCATATTTTAATGGCATCTAGGAATATACATGTAAAAGTTATAAGTTTAGTACCAGTAGAATTTGAAATACATAATCCTCATAAGTCCAACATTATTCATATTACAAATAAATAAGCACAGAAAATAAATGATCAATCCTTAATATTATTAAATTACAGAAAGACACTGAGATAAATGGATTTTAAAAGAAAATATATTGTGTTAGTAGGTTTAAAAATGCAATCTGATTTTAATTAGGGTGTTTTCATGAACCTTTGCCAAGATGAGTCGTGTTTCCAATTGCCACCCAATGTCAAAGTTTTGATTTGTGTCACAATGCAGTACCTTTTCATTTTAATTATCATTGGAATAATGGAGTAAAATCTAGTATAAAGCAGATCAGTTTGAACTGTATAGAAAGGTTTTGTTATTAAAACACCATGAAATCTTGAAAGTAGGTCATTGTTGTAATGCAACCTGACACTTTCATTGCTACCTAATGGGTAGTTGTTCTGATGATTGGTTAAAACATGTGCAAAATCAATCAAGGAAATTATAGAACATCCCCAAAGTGAAATGAAGCCTTTAGGTTTTTAATTGAAGTTTCTTTTATGCTGCAGACATTTCTTTCTTAGGAGTGGAGCAGATATTGAACAATATTTGAGTATTTTTTTCTATATTCTTCAGATAATAATAAAATGTGCTATGATGACATGCCAGAAAATAGAAACAATTAACAATTCTCTGAATATTTATAGTTTTCTTTCAAAACATTTAAAAAAATGTTCTCCAGACATCTTTGTTTTTGGCTCTATAACATAAGAATCACTATGTTGGCTTCTTTATGCACTGACCAGTACAGAATGAGTATTTCACAGTGTTAATTATAAGTTTATCAGTCTTAAATAACATAATGAGTACAGAATTTTGTAGATGTGTCTCATTTCTACCTATCAAGATATTATAATTTTATTTTCTACATTCATAAATCCATGATTTAGACATTAGAAGGCCTTTAATCAAAGTAACAGTAAGCTGACCTGGAAAAATCCTGGCAGTTTAACTGTCTTCAGTTTGGAACCTATGGTATTTTACCCAATTCAAAGGCACACATGTGTGCTAGGCTGTTTCTTCTGTGATAAAAGCAAATCGATAACCTTGGAAGCAAGAAGACCTATTAACAAGTGGTCTGGATTGATAGAGCTGCTAGCACTGTCACGGTGGCCTAAGAGTCCAGTTGTTATTGAGCTGATTTTCATTAACTGTGGACTGGCAGAACATCAAGAGAAACCACTACAGACAACAACAAAGCATGCCTGATAAAATACTGGCAAATAGCATTTTTTTAATATATATTTTTTAAGATTTTATTTATTTATTTTTTTAGAGAGGGAAGGGAGGGAGAGAGAGAGACATCAATGTGCGGTTGCTGGGGGTCATGGCCTGCAACCCAGGCATGTACCCTGACTGGGAATCGAACCTGCGACACTTTGGTTCGCAGCCTGCGCTCAATTCACTGAGCTACGCCAGCCAGAGCACAAATAGCATTCTTAATAAAAAGGTCAGTCAAGGTACTGCAAGGCTGTCTCTTACTTGGAAAACACTAAACCAATTAGGAATATGAAACCTTATTATCAACATAAGAATAAGTTAAGTATTCTTTTGGGTAAGACCCAGGATTTATTGGAGCTCAGGGAATTTAATATTTTAGTATCATATTCTTGCTTAATTTCTGCTTGAGTCATCACTCAAATATCTTTATTTCTACAGTCTTAAAAAACAAATTCTAAAAAATAGGTTAATTTTCAATTTATCGGGAATAATCTCGTAAATATTAAAAATTTATGGAATAGTTACCATTGAGATGATAGTCTAATTTTGCGGTGGAATAAATGAATGAAATTATAAACCTAGAATGTGATTTGCTGATTCTCAGAATACTATTCTTTGAACGTAGAGTAATGTTTCTGAAACCAGAGATATTTGAACAGATAAAAAAAGGAGTCTTAATGAGCAAACTTTTGTCAGTATGTTATTTTCATTTCAACTATCTCTTCCGTCTGTTCTCAGTTTATCATTATTACTTAGTGATGTTGATGTTTAATTAAACATAGTTTATTGAACTCTTGCCCTTTGTTTCAGTTCCATTAATATATACTAGCCTCCATTACAATTTGCCAGCTTATAGGATCCAGGGACATACTATCAAGTATCTAACCAATACTTTTCAAAATTATCAACGTTATCAAGGAAAAGTATTGTACCTACTCCTGAGAAAAACCTTTAACAAAAGGGGAGTAGGTGGAGCATGCTTCAACATAATAAAGGCCATATATGACAAACCTACAGTTAATATCATACAGAATGGAATTTCCTCAAAAAAACTAAAAATGAAACTGCCTTTTGACCTGGCAATTCCACTGCTGGGATTACACCCTAACAATCATGAAACACCATTTCAAAAAAACCTACGCACCCCAATGCTCATAGCAGCACAATTTGCAACAGCCAAGTGCTGGAAGCAACCTAAGTGCCCATCAGTAAATGAATACATGAAAAAACTATAGTACATTTGCACAATGGAATTCTATACAGCAGAAAGAAAGAAGGAGCTCCTACCCTTTGCAACGGCTTGGATGGAGCTGGAAAGCATTATGCTAAGTGAAATAAGCCAGGTGGTGAAAGACAAATGCCATATGATCTCACCTATACATGAAACCTAATCAACAAAACAAACAAGCGAGCAAAATATAACCAGAGACATTGAAATAAAGAACAAACTAACAGTAACCAGAGGGGTGGGGGGAGAGGGATAATAGGGGAAAATAGGGGAAGGCCCATCAAAAATTAGCATTTTCTTTTAATCTAAAATTGTTTTAAAACAAACAGCATCTATCTACACACACACACACACTCTCATCCCACATATGATGTATGGTTACAAATAAAGGAGGCCCTAACCAAATACTCAGTGCCTACTGATCTCTGATTAATGGGCTCCAGTCAAGTCAAGGGAAATGTTAAAAACAGACGATCATATCTTCTCGTAGAACTAAGGGACCACCTCCCTCTCTCCTGGTTTTAAAGCCTGTCTCCGATAGTCCCTGCTTCTTCACTCTGCTTCCAAGTGACCCTGAGTAGTGCATGGCTCTTCCCAGACTGTGAGAACACATGACTAACAAACAAATGGCTGTCCATCTCATCCCTCCAGTGTCAGTCATCATGTTCAGATATCTCCATAACCCCAAGGTGCGAACCCCTCCCTCAACAACAAGGTGAAGAAAAGGTAATCAAAACACCAAGAGAAAAGTGTCCAAAAGAATCTAAACTACCTTTATTCATCTATCTTGTGTTTCCAATTTTTCGACTCACCAAGTTATGCTTCTCTAATTATCTCCATGTTTTCCTAACCTCTGATGGGTTTCTAACTCTTTGTTTTTTTGTATATTATTTTTCTCTTTTCACTTATACATTCTAGAATTCTAAAGACTTTATGGAAGCCGGGTAATGGTTCTACCACCATATGTAATCACCCTAAGATAGTCTTTGCTTTATCTTCTCTTCAAGGATATTTTTTCAATTAATCATTTGAAGCATTACAGTTTATGGCTTAGACACATTTGGTGACAACATTACTAGTCTGTCATCATTATTCTTTTTATGAGTTGCATAGTGGAATCAAAATCTTCTTTTTAAGAAATTATATCAGTCTTTACTTCATGTTAATTGTCATATTTAGATTTAGTCAGGTAAGAATTAACTTTTTTAAACTTTATTTTCTAATCTAGTCATGCAAATTAGCTGATGGTTTCTGACAACTTAATGTTGTTTCATGATTTAAATTCATTTATATATGAACAAAAGAAGTCAAATAAATCATAACATTTTATCTAAAAATATGTATGCTCTTCAGAAAATAGCAAAGGTTGATAGACTGGAATAAAACCTACAATTACATGTACCTATATTGCATACTAATGATGTATAGCAGTGCCTTTTTTGTATAATCAGTCTACTTCTGCATATACTATGTACTAATGGTCCATGCAGTCACTGCTATGAATGACATAATTTCTGTGCACATCTGTGTTAATGACTGGAGTTAACTATTTCTATGAAGTAATTAAATAATACAGTTCCGACAGTGCTATGACAAAACAGAAAAATAATCCATAGGTTAATAAATAGTTTTAGCAAGTAGCAAAAAAAAATGCTGCTACTGTAAAGAGCAAGATGTATAGTGTCCTGGTTGTCTTTGAAAGTTTAGAAGATATGCCTTTTAAACCAGTTAAGATTGGTGTCTTTTTGTTTTGTTTTGTAAAGGTAGCTGTTTGAGTACTTTTTCTGTTTAATTTTTTTTTTTTTACTGGAGCATATTCTGGTGAATTTTCCCTTTCTAGAAAATGCATATCCACCCAAAATTCAAATATATGATACCTTAATAAGTAAGTGTTAAACAAGAATAAATGAAAAGTGTTGATGTAGATGTATTTAGGTACATCTACAGGATTGCTAAGGGAGCACTCTCCTGACAGTCTCCAGTTACAAAGGCACCTTATCTGTGAGACTGAATGACATGGGGCATTGAGAAGGGTCGATCCTTGAACTGATTCCTGATTAAAATAAGAGAAATAAAACAGGTTTGCTAAATAGTAGTGGTTCATCTGAGACTGGATCCAAAATGCCTTTCACCCTTTCCTGAAATTACCCAAATTCTATCATTATTTTCAAGACCCATTTTCAATTACTTCCCCATATAAGACTCAAGTCATATTTCCTCTTTTCCTCAACTTCCAGTTTCTATTCAATTAATTCAAATAACTCCATAGGTGAAAGATTTTTTATTTATTGATTTGAGAGGGAGAGGGAGAGAGAGAGAGAGAGAGAGAGAGAGAGAGACATTGTCTTTTTGTTTCACTTATTTATGCATTTATTGATTCTTATATGTGCCCTGACTGGAAATCGAGACTGAAACCTTATATCTGGAAGATGCTCTAACCAACAGAAAGACCAGACTATGGCTTATAAGTGAAGGATTTTTAAGGACCCATATTTTCTTCAATGTACCAGAAACTACAGTAAATTAAATATTATGTCATAAACTTCATTTACATTTGACTCCACCAAGGACAGCTGTTCATTGATTTCTACTTGCATTTTACTGTCCCTAATACCACTTTCTCCTCACCCAGTCTCACTCTGTGTTCTTTTATTGTAACCACGCCTTTGCAATCATCCTCACCCACTTCACCTACCTGTATCTCTCTCATACTCAACTGAAGAAATTCCCACTCAGGCCAAGTTTAGCTCTCCTTAAGTAAATATGCGAAACACACGTGTATGTGTGTACTCCTATACATGTACTATTGCAACAGCCTTTCATTTTAAATTCAGGGTCACTAATATCAAGTGAAATCTTAGTCATGAAAGTAAGTCTCCATTTGCCTAGAATTCCAGTGTTTCTAACCTTTACTAGTCAAGATAATTTAGGTTATTCTGTTAAAATAATCACCTCCTAAACTTCCACATAAACAGACAAACAAACAATGACCCCACTTCTCATTCATTCAAAATATGCAAGACTGAGAATCTTTCCTAGACAGCTGTTGTATAATTGATGGTTCAGCATGTACCCTTTACAGGGTCTTAAGATACCACTATTGCAGTGTCAGGGGAAAAGCTCTTTAGGAAATCTATCTCAGGCAGTCAATTGTTTGCCTGAGAAAGAATTGATTTTCTGAAATAAATCTTTCAGAAAAGCGAAACACATTTAAAGGAACAGAGTCAAATGATGACACCTAAATTAAGAAAGAAGAAAAATTTTTGCTAAATATAGGTGCATATATGTCAAAAAATGTTCTCAAAAAAGTTTATATGTGAGGTGATGGGTGTGATAAATTCATGGGGAATCTTTTTGCAATATATACATATATCAAATCATCATGTTGTATCCTTTAAATATCTTATAACTTTGTCAATTAGACCTCAGTAAAGCTGGAAAACCACAGGATTCCTAGTTAAATTTGAGTTTGTAAAATAAATTAATAATTTTAATATGTGTATACCATGTGATATTTTGGAAAACACCTACTAAAATATTGTCATTTACCTGAATTATGAATTTAATTGTGTTCTCCTCTTTATCTAGCATCCCTACACCCAAGTACCAAGAGGGAATTCTGGAAAACATTAGTGAGCAGGACTATGTGAACCACCAACCTTTTTATATCAGAGACCACATAAAAATTATAATGTCTTTACCCTTTTGGAACCCCAGTTGAGTTTGTTTATGGCAACAGGTAACTGACCCTGGGGATTTAGGTGCCCCAGATCCTAGCCTAGTCACCCTGAGGAATAAAGGAAGTAGCGTAAGATCATTCAGAAGCTTCTGCCCTGAACTCTTTCCTCTGCCAAATCTCCTTCAGGTATTCCACTGCATGCCTGCATAACAATTGGTTATTCATTAATTGATTGATGGACCTTTTTCTGATGCCTAAATTTTTATTGTTGACAATGCCAAATGATGAACTTCAAAGTGGCTGATTTTAATAAAATAAGTAGTTAAGTATCTTCTAAGGAACCGAATAAACTATGTGGTGCTGCATAAAATCTTTGACCCTAGGATCTGAATGCTCATAATTTTTTTAAGTGTCATACCAAGCTGATAACACTGGTCTAAAAAGATTTTGAAATATGTGGTTTTGTATACTTCTTGAGTTCAACAGCCTAGTTCAAAATGATGTAGAAAATTTCTTTTTAAGAACAGAGGTTGAAGGAAATTTTCCTTTTGAATTATTCATGCCTTGCTCCTTATTAGAGTTAATGCTTTAGGAAAGTATTATTTTTGGTTTCAAGTGTTTGGTTGTTTGACAGGACTAGATAAACAGTTTAAGACAGTATTGACTGGGGTTCAGCCTAGGGACAGCCTTGAACTCCAAGGAGTATTTGGCCCTTGGTTTACCTCCCCAAAATATAGCTCGTGACTGAGTATATAATGCAAATACTTTAATTGTTTCATGAAAGAATGACCAAAATTAAAATATATATGAATAAAATGTATTCATCAATGCCTTCCTTAGAAAAATCAGTTCTCTAGGTCTTCTACCATTCTAGCAATTGAGTAAAACATAGTTTCCAAACCATTTCTTTGTATCAAAATTTGATAATGAAATAGAAAAATAAAATCTTTAATAAATGATCCAAACTTACACATATTTTGTGTCTAGTAAAAAACCTGAGGGCCTTATTTTTGTTTCCAAACCTAATCAAATATTATTTAGATCATGTTACTGAAGAAAGACCGTAAAACAAATTTTTTTAATTTTTTTAAATTTTATTTTAATCATTGTTCAAATACAGTTTTCTCCTTTTTACTCCCAATCCAGCCCCCCCTCCCACCCCTCCCCACAGAAGAGAGTAGAGGGAATTTCAGGGGACAGTGGGAAGGGTTCACAGGAACAAACTTAAAACAATTTTTTTTAATTTAAATGTTCCTCTTCTGTGATGAAAGAATATACAAATATGCAACAAAGTAATACTTTTGAGTCAAATCAGGCCCACATTTTATTTTATTATCACACACACAAAGAAAACAACAAAAACTTGCTATCTGCATAAATAAGTGTTGCAAGATATTTAAATTATCCAAGTTCTGGCATATTCAGAATTCATATACAATTCAGTTCACATAAATTTGTTACCTGGAAACAAACATGTCTAAAGAAAAAGAATTGGTATCTCATGGTACTCGGGATAAATCTGAGAAAGGATTATCACAGTGTATTTATTTAAGGTGAAAAATATCACAGATGAAAATATTAACAGTAACATTAGTATTATTTAACTACGTGTAAATGGTTTCAATATAAACACTTTGAGTGATGTATAAATTGATAGGAATTCTATCACCAATAATGATTATTTCTAGACACATACACATGCAAATTCCTTCTTGGGTACATTTTTGACTTCTACATAGAGCTGCAAAAGTATCTATCATCATGGGCTATATATGAAACATTTATTTTTTCAAAGGTATGTCAGGAAAGCTATATGACAGAGAGAATAGGCAATATAAATACTTATGACAAACATTTTTCTCAGAATCCCTTTTTATTTTTATGTTATTAAGAAACAAAATCTATCAAGCAAGTCATTGTACTGCCTATAGTAGTCTAAATATCCAATGTTACTCTCTTATAGTTTCTAAGATGAAGGACTGAAACTAAAATCAATATTCATTTTACTTTAAAGTCTATCCTCTCTCCTGTTCATCAAAACTGCTATCAGTAAAATTTATTTGTAACATTATTAAAAATCATTTTAAATATATGAAAAGCATTCATATGTGCACATGTGTGTGCATAATTTTTTCAAGATTTGTAATTTAAAATTATAATAATCAGGGGTGTTCTCTGGCCTTTTACTGATGATTTGATCCTTTTCCAACACTCATACACACATATTTTATTGCTCTATGGGTACATATATTATGACTCATCTAGAAAGCCAATAATCTTAACTATTCTTTTGAGTATAGTCATTAGCATTAATAGAAATATGGTACAATGAAATGATTTATATATTTCCTGTTTAATTATATGTTTTATAGAAATTTTCATTTCAGATAAACCAGTTCCATTAAAAATATCCAAAGATAGTTTTTATTTCTGTGGTAATAAAACTATTTGAAGCATACTTAGATGGCACCATGCATATAATCAATTAAATTATGAACATTATATGATCAAAGTTATATATATTTGAATGCATTTTAAATGCATTTAACATATCAACATTATATTATATAATTTAACAAAAATTGCTGGAATTAATAATATGAATATTTAATATTATTTGAGAAATCTAAATGACTGTTTTAGACATTATATGTATATCTGCTGCTGTAAATAATAATACAATCAGCAGAAACATAGTATTAAAACAAAATACCTAATTTTTTACACCCAGAAGTACATTTACTTTTTTTAAGTATATTTTACTGAATATACTATTACAATTGTCCCAATTTTTCCCCATTTGACTCCCTCCACCCAGTAACCCATTTCTCTACAGCCATATGCTCCCTTAGTTGATGTCCATATAAAGTCCTTTGACTTCTCCATTTCTTATGCTATTTTTAACATTCCCCTGTCTATTTTACACCTACCAGTTATGCTTTTAATCCCTGTACCCTTTCTCTTACTCTCCCCCTGCCCACTCCCAGATGATAACCCTCCAAATAATCTCCATATCTAAGATTCCGTTCCTATTCTATTGATTATATAATTCTAGGTTTAAATCACTAAATCATCCAATCTGCAGTTTGGACAGAAATTTACATGATTAATGAAATAAAAAATTATCTTTAGCAAATCATTATAAATCATTTGTAAGCACTATCTGCTAATCAGAATCTGTGACAAAAGTTACAAATTCACAAATACAAAATGGTGAATTTATGGTGATTTTTTAAAGAAAATCTCAAGTGATTTATCAAATAATTTTACCATATCCTTTCATGTATTTAAAAGAAAACTCTCATTAGATTTTTTCCCAAATAAAATATGTAATTTTTTTGTCTGCTTCTGCTTTTGCTTTTTAACACTCATGGTTTAGATGGTTCCAAATCACCAGGATTCTGCCTTTGTCCCTATACTCCATTCAACCAATTCACCAGACATGGATAACTAAATAGTTTTATTGTTTCAATGAATTATTTTGTTCTCTCTTTCCATTATTTAAACAAGAGATTCTCAGTACTTACTGCATGCTAAAACCTCCAATAGAGCTTTAAAAAGGGATAATGTCTAAAATCTAGCCCAGGGATTTCAATTAAAGAATATTGAGGTAGGACCTAGGTATCTGGGTATTTTTCAAAGAACCATGGGGGATTGTAATGACAACCAGGCCTGAAAATGTCTTCAAAATTTGAACCAGAACAGCAAACTACATTTGTACCTTTGATTTCACTTTAGACAACCTATGGCTAGAGAAACACACATGTACACACACAAACACACACATATAGTTGTTTCATTTTATTAATTATAAAATGAATGACTAATACCTCAGTCTTAAAGAACAATGTTGCAAATCCTACCCTAATCTCCACTGGCAGTAAAATTACTATGATTAGGAGATCCTGTTTGTAGAACAATTTCCTGATCTTTGGCTTCTTTACATGGATAACTATGGTGAATTTTTTGTGACTTTTGTTTATCATAATTTCCCCTTATTTTCCATTATTCATTTGGAGTCATCCATATTTATATAAGAATTTAGAATTATTTTTCTTAGCTACTCAAATAACCAATCTTTGCCACTTTTCTTTTCTAATAACTGCTTTTACCTTGAAATGTACAAGTTTTCCTTTTTCTTCTTTTTACCATTCCTCAATTTAGTACCTTGAACATAAGCTTGTCAACTTTTCTTTTTTTGATCCTCACTTGAGGAAATATTTTTTGTTTTCTTCATTTTAGAGAGAAATGAAGGGGAAGAACAGGAGGGAGAGAGAGAGAGAAACACCTGAGTGGTTGTCTTCCATATACACCTGGACTGTGGCTTGAACCCCCAAAGTAGGTATTAGGCTTGATCGAAAATTGAACCCTGGCTCTCCTCTATGCTGATGAAATTCTCTGCATTGACAGACATTTTCCCAAGGGATCTTGGGAAAACAGTGACTGCTTTTATTGTAATGATATATGACATTCAACAGCTTGTACCATTGTTTATATGTATGACATAGTCTGATCAATGGCATAGAGAAATTGTATAATACCAAAGACTTGTGGTTTTTGACAATTTTTTCTTTTAATGTGATTTTTAAAATTTCCTTTACATTAATTATATAAAATGATCAAACATTCATTATATAAGTACTTGGTCATTTGTGCAACTGCTGTTTTGAGTTTCATAAACTGTTAGCTACACAAACATCTGAAAATTTTTGATAAAACCATTCTGTTGACAAAATACAAACATTTAAACACCCCTTAGTTTCTGTCTTTTCATTCTTCTATCAAGATAAAGCATGTATATTTTTAAGTCATTGAATGTATATTTTTAAAATTACAATTCAAAACAGGTTTCCTACTACTCCCCAATTCAGTTCCATAAAGGCAAGTGTTTATATTGTTTTCAGACATGTCTTCTAGTATCCACAATAAATAACATGCATAGTCTCTAATTACCAGATAACTCAACTTTAGAATTTACCAATTTCTTTTTTTTTAATTAGATGGGCATTTAGTCATATTAAACCTCTACTATCTTACTTCCATTAAAATAATCATAAGAATTTAAAATGCATATAATTAAAAACGTGCTCTAAAATGAAATTACATTTTCAACATGCTTATCCACCTATGTTAGGAAAAGTTTAGAGTTATAATTATTTTATGTAAATTGTAGTCAACATAAGATGCAATAAAACTATTTCATAAGATTTTCAAAGACTTTGAGGCCTGTTTTTTATAATATTTTTTTATTTTAATTGTTGTTCAAGTACAGTTTTCTGTCTTTTACTCCCATCCCAGCCCATCACCCCAACCCTCCCTACCTTCCCACCTCCCCCCATTTCCACCCCGCCTAGTTTTTGTCCATGTGTCCTTTATATTTGTTCCTGTAAACCCTCCCCCTTTTACCTTGAAATCCCCTCCCCACTTTGCCCTAGTGATTGTCAGCCTGCTCTCTATTTCAGTGTCTTTGGTTATATTTTGCTTGTTTGTTTGTTTTGTTGTTTAGGTTCCTGTTAAAGGTGAGATCATATGGTATTTGTCTTTCACCTCCTGGCTTGTTTCGCTTAGCATAATGCTTTCCAGCTCCATCCATGCTGTTGCAAAGGGTAGGAGCTCCTTCTTTCTTTCTGCTGCATAGAATTCCATTGTGTAAATGTACCATAGTTTTTTGATCCATTCATTTACTGATGGGCACCTAGGTTGCTTCCAACACTTGGCTATTATAAATTGTGCTGCTATGAACATTGGTGTATGAGGCCTATTTTTTTACTAATAATTTATCTTAACTACAAAATTTTTCTTTAAAGAAATTAGCCAGAAAAAAATTTCTTTAAAAATATTTTCCGAGAGGAAAGCTTAGGGCAAAGTGATTTTACTGACATAGAACTCTGACAGATCAGTGACTCAGGCTTCAAATTCTCGCAGAGTTATTGTAACCTGCACAGAGAGATCACCAATCTTTTATCCCTTCTTTGTATGTTCCTAACTGTAATTTAAACCTACCTTTGTAAATTCTAGAAACCTTATTTTAGCCTTGCATAATTTATTACTGACAAAAATACCATTTAGCATACTTAATATGCTCCTGACAAAAAGAGAGATTTGAAGTTTCCATGTCTCTCAATCTGAATATAGGTTAGATCAAGATGCTTTTCACTAAAGCAGTATTTAAATATTTGATTCAACATTTGATTAATGTCTTTCATTATTGCCAAGCACTGACTTTAATAGAAGTGAATTGCTTTGAATAAAGGTGATTACTCAAAGATGAATAGTGTTTGAAAATGCACGTGGATAATGAAAATGAAACCATTAAATTTGTGAGATATCGAAAAAGCAATGTTTAGAAGAAAATCTGTAGATTTGAATGCTCATACCATAAATGAAGAAAATGATAAAGTCATTTATCTATGATTAAACATTAAGAAGTTACTCAGATTCTCTCAAAAAACTTTCTTGCAATGCACAAACATATCTCTCAATTTGCCTCATGAAGCAGGAAGTAGTCACATAGCAACCTAGCTGCAAGGAGGCCAGGAAATACAACTTTTAGCCCAATACATATCTATGTAGATATAATTGAGATCCTTGTGAGAAGGGAAGGGGAGAATAAATACTAGTTAGCAATTTGCAGTCTCTGCCACACAGCTAAATACAGAGTTCACAACTAAGGGTCTTCCAAGGAGTCTCCCATGAAGTGACTCTCCCATAAACACCTACATTTTCCTGCAAAGAAATATTAAAATAACTGAAATTGACAACATTTTTGAGGAATGATTTAAGCCAATCTAAAGCCTGAATAATATGTGAACAAAAGCAGAATAGGATTATATTGTCTATTTTCTCTTGGTTAAAATTAGTTTATTTAAACCATAAGTATT
Organism: Phyllostomus discolor; assembly: GCF_004126475.2. Taxonomy (NCBI): domain Eukaryota; kingdom Metazoa; phylum Chordata; class Mammalia; order Chiroptera; family Phyllostomidae; genus Phyllostomus; species Phyllostomus discolor. The sequence continues at coordinate 53,677,138 of NC_040905.2, forward strand.
TGGACCACCAATCACATGACAAACACTACTCTACATATTGAGAATACAGAGTAAATAAGACAGACAAGGCCCCTACTTTAAAAAATGTATGTTCTGATAAGAATGCATAAACTAAAACTACAACTAAAAATAAAAACAAATAATCTATTATAGGTACCAAAAAATAAAACAAGGTGGGATAAGAAAATAGATGGAGTTACTTTCTGATAGGTGTTGAAGTCAGTCTTTCTGAGCAGGTGGCATTTGAGCAGAGAATGAAGTTTGCTCGTGACAGTTATTGTGTTTCTCCAAATTATTCTTTATAAACAGCTAACAAGTGGAATCATTTATCTTACACACTGTGTATTAGTTCCTTAGATATGGATACAATTTTTAGCTGCCTTACAATTTAAATTCATTAGGAATATCATGAATGATACTTACATTATTTAAATTGCTTAACATCCCTCTGTGTTCTTTTCTCCTCTAAAAAGGGATAATTCACCCAGTCCAGTAAAAGAGGACAGGGCACATGCCTGGGTTGCAGGCCAGGTCCCCAGTAGGGGGCCATCGAGAAGCAACCACACATTGATGTTTCTCTCCCTCTCTTTCTCTCTCCCTTCCTCTCTCTCTAAAAATAAGTAAATAAAATCTTTTAAAAAAGAGAGTAAACAGTAATAATTTAATTTATTCTTTTATCAATGACTATTGAAAGTTTATTCTATCAATGATTATACACCTTAGATATAAAGATAAGCATCATGAACTGCCTCTAATCTACTTAGTAATTACAATGAAAAAAATGGTACATTTTAGTAAATATTTTAACTCTGCATCCATTTAAAGCTGCTGCACATTTATTCCATATTGTAAAAATTATCAATTTTTAATAAACCTGTGTATCTTATTACTAAAGCAATAAAGCAAAAAAAAATATATAATGGTTTTTGTACAACCTGTGGTTAATATCACAATAGGCAAATAATAGTTAATAAATGATTGATTGCTAAATATCATAAAATACAATTGCATGATGTCAATATAAATGGAACCCAGTGATTAACAATCATTATTTAAAAATTGTTTGAGAATGTGTTATGTACTATTCAGTGATTAGATGTTCTGTAATTCCCACAATAGTTCTGCATTAGTGATTATTTTACCACTGGGAAAAAGACTGAACCTCAGAGAGAATAAACAACTTTCCCAAGAGGACAAAATGAGCACTAATAATATTGGTGAAATTTTTGTTTATTTTTATTGGAATTAAAAAAAACTTAAAGGGGCAACAAATAGGATTATAGTGTGTGGTAGCACAACCAGAGATGTGTGAATATTTTTTCTTATCCCATTTGCAATAGAATTTTCCTTGCATCAATCACTGTAAACAGAGGTTGGCGAAGTGGGGCATGAGAACTCTGACCAGGCCTTCTATTTTTGTATATTTTATGAAACATGAATGTGTTATATGACTAAAAAAAAATAAAAACACAGTATCTTGTGAAACGTGGAATTATACAGAATTTGCATTTTAGTGTCCATAAATAAAGTTTTATTGAAATATAACCATGCACATTTATTTATGGCTGATTTTACACAATAATGGCAACATTGCATTGAGTAGATACAGCAGACTATAGGACTCATGAAGCATAATGTTTATTTACTATCTGGCCCTTACAGAGAAGGCATGCCAACTCCATCTCCAGAATATTCATTATTCTGTTTATTTGTGTTTACATAAATTTGTGGTTGTGTTCATGCATTTTATATATTACATGTTAGATATATATAGGCAAGAAAGTTTTTTTCTTACTACAATAACTGATTTTTTAATTTCTTTATTTTCATGTGGTCATTGTCTCAGATGATATTTTCAATTAGTATCTACAACATTGGAGTTATTGGATTTAATGTTCATTTGAAAAGAGAATACATGAGGATATCGGAATGAGGCATCTGTTTTTACTCTGTCCAGATTTTCTAGCTTATTTCCGTATACAGTGATAAGAGCCAACCTGACATTTAGAATTACACTGGCACTTTATATCTGTAAAATGTGTTGCAACATATTCATTCAGAAGTCAAACCTAAAACTCATGTATAATCAAAATTAGAACATGTTTGCATCTGTTTGAACCACTGTTTTCCTAATAGTAGGAAAAAATCAATATCAAGGTCAAAGAGATTGTACCTATTAATATTTTCCTGTAACATTTGGTTACATGTCTACAAAATACAACCTAGTGAATCGGTAATTAGGCAAACATTAGGACACTGAAGTAGTTGCCAAAACTGACAAGCTGTTTGACTTAACTGCTAGTAGGTTAATAAGAATTCTAAAAAGAAACAGAACAATGTAAGAATCATAAAAAATTAAAAATTCACTGTATAGTTTTCTGACATGTTCAAATTTTCCATCCAGTTTCAAAATTATGTGTGTCAGATTCTTATTGTGATGCTATGTGATAGGATTTTGATTATTTTACTTTATGGATGAGGTAACTCAGGCATAAACTTCAAAGTATCTGTCCGATCTAAAATAACCACTAGGTAGAGGAGATGAGATTTAAAATCATGGAGTATGATTAGAGAGCTCATATTCTCAATACTACTTTGTAATTGTTCTCATTCATTGCATAAAGTTTTTACCCCATTCACACACACACACACACACACACACACATACACTCTGATACCTTAGGGTCAGGCATCAACTGTTGCATCAGAAGCAAGATTTAGACTAATGAGGGAATCACATTATTGCAACGAAAAAGGTTCAGAACATTTACTTCAACCTGGAATGCAAGAATGGTTCAATACATGGAAGTAAATCAGCCCTGGCTGGTGTAGCTCAGTGGATTGAGTGCGGGCTGTGAACCAAAGTGTCACAGGTTCAATTCCCAGCCAGGGCACATGCCTGGGTTGCAGGCCATGACCCCCAGCAACCGCACATCGATGTTTCTCCCCCTCTTTCTCTATCTCCCTCCCTTCCCTCTCTAAAAATAAATAAATAAAATCTAAAAAAAAAACCCCAGAAAGAATGCAAAATATTTTTTAAAAAGTAAATTAATGTTATATACCACATTAGCAGAATGAGGGGAAAAATCTACATCATTTGACAAAATTTAATACATCTTCATTATAAAAACTCTCAAAAAATAGAAATAAATGGAAACTATCTCAACATAATAAAAGTCATTTACAAAAAGCCCACAGCTATCATCATACTTAATGGTGGGAGACTGAAATCTTTACCTTTATAATCAGGGATAAGATAAGGATGTCCACTCTTACAATATCTATTCAACACAGTACTAGGAACTTTAGCCAGGGCTATTAGACAATTAAAAAATCAAAATTTTTGGAGTGGAAAAAGTGAAAGATTACGAAAATGACATGGTCTTGTATGTAAAAAAACCCAAAGGTTCTACAAAAACTGTTAAAACTAATAAATAATATCAGCATAGTTGCAGGACACAAAATTAGCACACAAAACTAGTTGTGTTTCTGTATGCTAACAATGACCAAACTGAAAAATACTAAGAAAACAATGCTATTCCAGTAGCATCAAAATGAATAAAATATTTAGAATAAATGTAACTAAGTAGTGAAAGACCTATACACTGATAATCACAAAATGTTACTAATAAAAATCAAAGATACAATACATTGAATATATCCATATTCAGGGATTTGAACTCATAATATTGTTAAAATGGCCATGATACCCAAAGTGTTCCACAGATTCAATGCAATCTCTGTCAAAATTCTAGTGACATAGTTTATGCTCCCTGATTTCAAAACATAATACAAGCCACCAGTAATCAAGATGCTGTGGCATTGGAAGAAAGACAGACCTATAAACCAATGGTACAAAACACAGAGCCCAGAAATAAACCCTTATGTGTATGGTCAAATGATTTCTAACAAAGGTTTCACCATGACACAATAAGGAAAGGACTGATTCTTCAATAAATGGTGTTGGGAAAACTCAATATCCACAGACAAAAGGATGAACTTATACCTTTACTTTACACCATACACAAAAGTTTAACTCAAAATAGATAGAGACCTAAACATAAGACCTAAAATTATAAAACTTATAGAAGAAAAAATAGGAGGAAATCTTCAGGATATTGAATTTGTTTATGAAACCAAAAGTATAGGCCACAAAAACAAAAAATTGAAAAATGAGAATAAAAAAAACTTAAAAAAACATTTGAGGATGAAGAGAACCCAAAATAATCAATAGATTGAAGAGACATCCTACAGAATGGGGGGAAATTTTCTAAATAATATGCATGATAAGGAGTTAATATTCAGGATACATAAGAAACTTGTACAACTTAAATCAGCAAAAGCAAGATATCCCTATTTTCAAATGGATAAAGGTCTTTAATACACAATCCTCCAGAGGCACAATCAAGCCAAAATCCTCTTTTTGGTCCTCAAGCCAGCCCTCAGTCCACTGAGCCTTACCAGCCAGGGTGCCATGCACTTTTAAAAATTGGTTTTCTCTTGAACTCGTGGACACAGATGACAATGTGGTGATTGCAGAGCAAAGGGATGAGGGAGGAGGTGGAAGTGTGTAAGAGGGGGATAAAAAGTAATGAAGAAAATACAATAAAAATAAACTATTAAAATATTTTAGGTAATCTGTCAAAGAAGTTCTTATTAATTGAAATTACTAAGAAAACTATGAAACTCAGAAACCCAATATTTAATGCAATTTACAAGCTAGGCAAAATGTGTATTTAGAAATTAGTTCTCCTAACTATCTGCTTGGTATGTGTTCAATAATACTATTCAATATGTTGCTTCTGTTTTTTTCCTTACCTTATTAAAGATGGTTTTCTTAAGTTATAAGTTAAATAAAATAATATTTGAGGAGATTTTGAAAAAAGATTTAAAATGGTACAGTATTTTTAAAATAAACTTTCTAAGTAGAGATCATAAAATATAGATATTCTCTTCTAAATGTGATCAGGGGCAAAATATAATACCTGTGTATTTTAAATGCAAACAAAATCTGTTGGACCACATTTTCAATTTCTATAAAAATTATTGTCAAAGTAAAATATGTCAGTATCATTTTTAATTATAAAATTGTATATATTTGTATTATATAAAATTTTTATATAATGCAAATATGTATATATACATTTTATATATAAAAATATGTATATGCCTGGAAATTCACTGAAGGGACAGGCTATTTAGATACTATTATATATAAACAAATTGTTCCTTCTTTTACAAATCACTGTTACTAATAGAAGAGAATCAAGTACTTATATTTATAGATTTTATGAATAATAAAGATCATATTACAAAGTCATAAAATATATCATTTGTTTTATAGATAATGTTATGGATTAAAATGTGTTTCCCCAAAATTCATATGTTGAAGTCCTAAGTCCCAGTATGGCTGCATTCAGAGATGGGGACATTGAAGAGGTAATTAAGTTAAATAAAACCATAAGGGTGAGTTCCTAATTTATCAGAAGTGATGTCCTTATAAGAATAGAAAGAAACACCAGGTATATGTATGCACTGAGAAAAGGACACGTGATTTCACAGACAGAAGATGGTTACCTACAATCCAAATAGAAATGTCTCAGGACAAACCAACCTTGCTGGCACCTTGAACTTAGACTTCTAGCCTTGAGTCCATAGTATTTTTGTTATGGCAAACCTAGAAATCGAATATAGATGATCTGGGGAGAGGAATCAGTTTATGGAAGAATAGCAAATATGATCATGCAATATAGACCTAAATGAAACTTCTGTTTCTATTCAACACTGAGTAGGTCATTTCCATCAATGTTCTTACTCCAGACAAAATATACAAAATTATGTACTTGCAAACATTAAAGAGCTAAGAAGATTATAAAATAATCAGCAGAAGAGAGGCTCTAGAATTAGGAATCCCTTTTTACCTTAGGGTATAAGTCACTGGTGAAGAGAGAAGATAGGAAGTAAAACATTCCATACTTTCCTAGCATCAAAGAGCTGATAGACATGACTTGATTTCGGTCCTTAGTGAATGCTTTTGCAATTTAGGGAGAGTTCTCAATATGATTGTGACAGATGAGCTTATAATTTATATGACCAAGATAATAAAATGCAAGTTTGAGAATTTTCAAGACAGAAATAGAACTAATAAAAAAACAAAAAGTTTACATTAAATAATAATATAACTGAAATAAAGAATTATTTGGATAGTTTTAACAACATATCAGGCAGAGATAAAAAGAGAATAAATAAATTGAATAGGTTAGAAAAACCTAAGCAGAGAATTAGTAATTTCAATAGAACAAAAGTTTATATCCAGAGTAAAAGTGAAACAGATAAAAAATTAAAAAAAAATACAACCCTTGCTGTTGTGGCTCAGTGGAGTGTCAGCCTGCAAACTGAAAGGTTGCTGGTTCAATTCCAAGTCAGGACACATGCTTGGGTTCCAGGCCAGGTTCCCAGTTGGGACCATAACAGAGGCAACTGACAGATGTTTCTCTCCTTCTCTTTGTCCCTGCTTTCCCTTCTCTTTAAAAATAAATAAATAAAATCTTAAATAAATAAATAAATAAATAAAATGCAAGACATATGAAAAAGAGGGTAAAATGCTTAAAAGATATGAGGAGGTTTAAAATGTGTAATTAAAAATTGGAGACCTCAAAGAATGAACGAGTCAGTACCAATATTTGAAAAAATAAAGGAAGAGATTTGCCACAAGTGATGAAAACCAAATTTACAATTTCAAAAAACTTTACATACCCCAGATGGTAAAAAAATATATAATAATTACATTTATTCAGTTATGGTAAAACTGTTCATAAAATGGAATGTATAGAAAAAATGTTGAAAAAGAGAAAAATAGAGAATACCAAAATAGAAAGCTTGTAACTCACTTTACACCAGAAACAATGGAAGCAATAGAATAAGAGAATATTCTCAATGTATGTAAATAAAATATGTGTCAGCTTAGAATTTTATACTGTCAAATGTCTTCAAATATAAATATAAAATGAAAGCAGTTTCAGTAAAACAAAAACTAAATTATTTCATAGCTATCATACACTTACTAAACTAAATGAAAAGTGTTGTACAGTAGTGTACAGAAATGAAGAAATAAATTATGATGCTGTATAAATTGTAAAATGATTAATGAATATCTAATGTAACTTATTGTGCTAGTGGAAGTGGCAAGATATTTCTGTAGATGCAGGAGTGGGTGGCCAACCTGCGGCCCACAGGCCACACGCAGCTCAGGATGGCTGTGAATGCCATCCAACACAAAATCCTAAATTTACTGAAAGTATTATGAGATTTTTTGGAGATTATGTGTCACAATGTATTTAATGTGTTGCCCAAAACAAGTCTTCTCCTTCCAGTGTGGCCCAGAGACACTGAAGGTTAGATGCCCCTGCTAGAGTCCTGTTTACAAGAGCACAATCCCATTTAGGAGGGCTCTGCCCTCATTACCTAGGCACCTCCCCCAAATGCCACTTCTTAAAACTATCATTTTTGAAGATTAGAATTTCAACATATGATTTTTGGAACAATATAAACATTCAGACCATAGTAATCACATTCACGGTTAGATTCTCAGTTGATATGAATTTTGGGAAAAACTATTTAACACAATATGGTCCTTCCCATAGCTTCCAAATATTCATGCCCTTCTTGTGTTAAAATTGCATGTATCTTATCTCAATTTCTTAAAAAGTTTTAATATATTTCAGCACTAACTCTAAATCCAAAATTTCATCTATGTTATATCAATTCAAAATAAATAAAATTGGTAGAATGTAAACAAAAAGAAAACAGAAGAGCATATAATAATCCAGACAAAAGTAGACAAAATTAACACAAGAAAGTGGTTTTTGAAAATATAGATTTAATTAGCAACTAGCAATATAGAGCAGGTTTAAAAGGAGATAAAACAAATTATTGATATCAAACATTAAGTTAGGGATATCATTAAAGAAAAATCACAAATATTAAAGATTAATTCAGTAATATTATAAGCGAGTATATGCCAATTAATATAACAATTTAGATAAAAGAAAAATTCTTTGAATTGTACTAATGAATAACACTGACATAATATGAAATATGAAGTTAATTGTCCTACATTTTTGACAAAATTGAATTACCAAAATTTATGCTGAGAAAATACCAATTTTAATTGTTTCACTGATAAATTCTGTCATTTAAGTAAAAACTAATACCTGTATTGTATAAACTACAAAGAAATGAGGAAAATAGAACACTTCCCAATTTATTTTATGAAGCTGAAACAATTTTGATACTATGCCTGGCAAAGACATAAAACATCACAAACGAATTTACTTCATGATCAATAATCTTTAAAATATATATTAACAAAACATTTAGCAGTATAAAAATGTATCCTTACAAGTAGCATTTATCTCAGGGATGTAAGTCTGGCTTAATGTTGGAAAAGTGATGAGTATAATATTCTGTATTAACAAAATGAAACAGAAAAGGCACGTGACTTTTCCGAATAGATCCAGAAGTAGAAACAATTGATGAGAGCTAACAGCCATTTATGATTAGAGTTTAGAACAGTCAGCAAAATATTAAATAGCAGTGACCTCAACAAATAAACAGAGTCTACAAAAAAATCTACAGTTCACATTCATCTTTCTGTAAACTGGTTTTTCACTATATTCATATGTCAGTGGTTTGCAACCATTTTATCTCATGGTAGACATAAGCTAATTACTAAAATCCTGTAGCACACCAAAAAATATACTTTTTGTCCATCTGACAAAAAATTGGGTACCATTTTGATTCATTCACACCAGACTTTTATTGTTGTGTTTGCTGTTGGCTCTTGTCTTTTTCTTTTTCCTTTGACAATTTAAGAAAAAAATAGTTCACTGCCCTGGACTAGTCAAGTATTGCATATTTTAAAAATTCTTGTGACATACTGGGTAAGAACCACTGGTATACAAGGGGGACCCAAAGACAAGCAATTATCTTCTGGAGGGCAAGCCCCTTGTTGTGCAGGCTTCCCAGTGTCCTAGAGACTCATCTGTATCAGTGTACACATGAGTTATCAGCTGGCATTGTTTTGAGAGGCTGTGTTTGGCTTCAGTGAATTTATTTTGAAGACTCTTTCAATACATTTACTCATTTCCTGATGGGTGATTTACGAGCACACTTGTCCACACCGCATTCAATGTTTAGCAGTGTTTGACCAAAAAATGTCATGGACCCCGTGCCCCACCCTCCCTGTTCACCTGATCTCACCCAAAGCTACTTTTTGTTTGTTTGTTTGTTTGTTTGTTTGTTTCTCCGGATGAAAAAAGTCCTCAAAGGGAAATGTTTTGCCAATGTGGAAAAGGTGAAATAAAACATCAGAAGTACTAAAAGGCATCAAAATGAAGAGTTCAAAATTGTTTTTAGAAATGGAAAAAAAGTCTTGATAGGTGTATTGTATCAAATGGAGAGTACTTTGAAGGTGACTGAAGTTTAAACATTTAAGAATAAATACACAATTTGTATAAATAAATTCCATTTTTGGAGTCCTCCTTGTATAATATTTGTCTTTGGCCCATGAAAACTAAATAATTCATTCTTTCTGCATCCAAATTTTGAATTCGCAGACAAGGGTAGTTGAACCAGCAGGGATCAGGCAGCGTTGGTTAGTGGCTACACTGTCAGAGTTAAGTGTCAAAAAATGCATGGACCAAATCTCTGATCTCTGCATAGACGGAGATTCTGATCCCTCTACAGACCTTGTCCTTAATTTTTGTACAAAACTGAGTCCCTAATTTCTGTTCAGTCACAGATTCTTTGTCTCCATACAGACTGAGTTCCTGAACTCTGTATAGACCAGGTCCGTCATCGCAGAATTGACCAAATCTCTAAAGCCTTGTACAGGTCAAGTCCCTAATACCTGTATGAGTGAATCTGTGATCCCTTTGCAGATGGGGTCCCTCATCTCTCCACAGTTTGAGAGCATGTTCCGGATCTCTGTACATACCAAGTCCCTAATCTCTGCATGAGATCAATTTCCTGTCTCTGCACAAAAGCAAGTCCCTGATATCTGTATAGACTAAGTAAAACAAAACAAAAACAAAAACAAGAACAAAAACAAAAAACAAAGAAAATGCTTTCTTCTCTATCAGAGCCAATCATAAAGATTTGCAATGATCAGAAAAGATTTCCTGTCAAAGACAGAATGTCTCTTGATTAATATGTAATTAAACATCAAAACCCCACCTCTAGTTTTTCTTCTACTTTTAATGGTATAGACTTTTATCAAAACAGCCTCAATTTCAAGCATTAGAATGAAAACTTATTTTCCCTCCTTTGACAATGCCTATAAAATCATCCACTTTATGATTAATAATTTATTTTCACTTTACTCAAAACTTCTGTGTAAGAGATTGACTATTTGTGACTAGGGTCAATGACATAGAATGCAATTATTAGTTATGTATAATACTTTTGTACCTCTCTAGGCATTGTCTCAGGATGGATATTTCTTCTCCAAATGATATTTTATAAGTTTTGTCAATTTTAAAAATACTTCATGTTGTTTAATTACAGGGTAATTATAGAAAAAGTAGCCAAGTGAGTTACATTTATCTTCATGTTGAACATGCCAAAATGGTGTCATTTCAGAAAGATAATTAGCCCAGAATTTTTAATAATTAGCTCAGAAAGATAAATATTACCTCAGGGAAAAAGTTTGTTTGGCAGAGTCCTTTTAAACCCCATCATTCACCAATTAGAAGTAGTGAAAAGAAAGTATATAGAGAAAGCAAAAGGTGAAATATTTAATTTTTAGCTTCTGAATATTATTTTCTTGTGGTCTTTTCTTCTAAGATATATCTTTATTCAATACAGGAAAACAAATACAAATAGAAGAATTAATTGACAAAAGAAATATGCCTAGAATTCTGTAGTATTTACTTTCTCTCTCATCATATTGAGTTACCGGTAATTATGTAAAAAAGAGGGATTTATTTTAGATAAACTAGTGAAATTATCTAACTTAATTCACTGCTATTCTAAAATCTAGTTTATCATTCTTTCCCTTCACCTTCCTCCCTTCTTCATTTTATCCTCCCATCTCTCCCTTCCTTCCACTCCCCCTTCCTTCCTTGATTTGTTCTCAATAAATTCACCCCCGACACATTTTAAAAATAAAAATAAAAAGTCCTATTGACTAAAAAAAAATTAAAGATTAAATTTTCAACTATTTTTACTTCTCCTTTCTCACTCTTTCTAATGGAGTCTCTGGATATTACTTTTTAAGAGATAGATGGATGGCCTGAGATGTAGTGATACTTACTCTTGTTACTACATCATAGGACTCCCATGTATTAAGATCAGTGCTTGTGTTTTTTTGTTATTTTTTAAAAGAAAGTCATAAAGTTACAGTTTGTGCACAAAGCACATTATGAAAAGGCATTCTGTGCCTTCCATCCACAACACTATGTTTTTATTGTTGTTCAATTACAATAAATTGTAACAATAAATGGCAATTGTTGTTGTCCTCATTTTTCCCCCTTTACTCTCTCCCCTGCCCTATCCACCCCCATCTCTCACATTCAATCTTCCTCCCCTTGTCTTTGTCCATGGGTCCTTTATATACAGTCCTTGGTGATTCTTCTCATTCTTTCCCCATTACCCCGCTCCCCCCACTCTTCTGGTTACTGTCAGTTTGCTCTTTATTTCAATGTCCCTGGTTCTATTTTGCTCTCTTCTTTGTTTTGTTGACTAAGTTCCACTTATAGGTGAGAACATATGGTATTTCTTTTTCACTGCCTGGCTTATTTTACTTAGCATAATGCTCTCCAGTTCCATCTATACTACAACTCTATGTCTTTGAATTCAGTTTAGGATCTTTACAATGTTTCTCATCCACTCTTCTTCAAGAGACCAAAGTCAGCTTCTCCTGGATCCCTTTTGGAAGTATGCTTCATTAAATGCTTTAATTCTGCTTTATTTTTTGTGAGACCCAGCCAGAGTGTTTATGAGGGGTGTCATTGAGGGTAGATTTAATGACCAGGACTTGATTATGAAATCTGACCTATAGAGATAAGTATGAGTATGAATATGAGTTTTTAACCAGGTTGCACAGAGAAATACAGATAATTGGTCCATAATATATTTGGAGCCAAAACATATTAATTGTATATACCCTGATCAATAGTTTTCCCAGTAATTTCATATTATAAGAGAAAGAAACTATCAATATATTCTAAAAGAAAAATGACTCAATATGTAGCCATCCACTTCACCTTTTTCATTTCAGCCCATGTTATATATCTTGTAATCAGACTAAGAAATTCTCTACAAAGAATTAATCTGCATTACTTCACTAATTGACAATACAGTTTCAGTAACTGTTTTGTTGTAGGCCCATGAAGATTAAAAAATAAATAAAATAAAAATAAACACGTTCATATACTCCTTTCAGAAGAGATAAACATGTCAAGAACTTGCAATGAGGCAGTTAATTAGTGCTGTTAAGCAGTTAGTGAAAATGTAAACAGAATAAGTAAAGGAAAAGAAACTTAGAAATGCAATCTCTACTCAAAAACAAAGCAAAACAAAGAACAACCATGAGTTTTTCCTGCAATTACAGCATAAGATAAATACTGCTATCAAAATCTAGAAGGGCAGCTTGCTGTCAGATAATGAAAGACTGAATGCAGTGTAAAGGAGTTTGGTTTAGAAGAGGTCTAAAGGTTTGGTCAGGGGAGTGATATGACCACATTTTAGTTTTAGAGAGAAAACTGGCTGGCTTGTGGAACACAGTTTAGAGTGAGTAGAAACTTAAACAACAAGGATCTATAATACTTCAAGATCAGGTGAGAGAAAATTGAAACTGATATAGTGGAGGGGTAATAGTTATTTTATGATAAAGTGATTGGACTCTTCATGCAGAACTAGGAAAAGTAAAGGAGAGGAAAAGGGAGAGCTGATGAGGAAGCACGTTGGGGAGGAATAGGGTTTATTTACGCAAGCTGGAGAATCTAAGCAAATTCAGAGGTTGGGGCAAATATCAGAAGATAAGACAATAGATAAAAAAAATATAAAATTACAATTCATAAATCCCTGCCATTAAGAAATTATTTTGGACCATATATGTATTTTTTAGAGAACAATACATTGTTTGCCTTGTGGGATAATTTTACCATATAAAACTCAGTTAAAATGTGATATTTTAGGGACTGTAGCATGTAGCACTGCTTACAGAAGCTTAAAAGTCTAGGAACTAATTTTTTTTTCCTGGATTTGTGCCCTTTTTTGTGACCATAACCATTAAAAACTACTGTAAAATTGGTTTTATTAGCCTAGGGCTTCTAATAAGCCTTTTTACTTTTTTAAAGGGTGACTGTAATAGACCCTTATTCCTTAAGTAATTGGGACATCGTTATAGCCTTAGTTTTATTCATGCAGATTATATTTAATTTTCATTAACTAAATAGGAAGACATTACCTAGCTGGCAGTAATGATTGGTAACTCAGAATAACTTATGATAGACTTAGTTCATTTTATATTTTCTGTTACAAATGTCAATGATTCCATTTAAAACTGAATATGCATCATTTTATGGATTCTTAGGTGATTCTCCACATGAGTAGTAGTACTAATATTTTGGGATCTTTTAATATTCTTAGAAAACATTGAACCCTTTAAAGATGTTAAGATATCTTTAAAAAATAAATTTATTTTAGTATTTAGTTCCTATAATTATGTTAAGAACTACTTATTTAATAACCTGAGAAGTTATCTAAAATTTTTTCTTCTTGATATCTGATTGTGGATTTGAAGAGGAAATATAAACATTATCAGCATGTGTTAAGTGTAAAACTTAAAAAATTAGTATTAAAATTTTACATGTACTTATAAATTTGTGTAGTTTGTGTAAAATTGGTGAATGGGCCTAATATTTAGTGTGTTTGTAGTAGAAGTAATCCTGACTCTGATAATCTTTCTGCTATTCATATCAGAACCTGTGACTCAGGAAAGAGATAGGGGAACAGGAAAAAAGTGATAGAAGGGTTTGAGTGTCCAACCCGTGGCCCATCAGCCACACACAGCCACAGAGGGCGGTGAATGCAACCCAATACAAAATTATAAATTTACTTAAAACCTTTTTTTTTCTTCTCAGTTTTTGTTAGTGTTTGTATCTTTAATGTGTGGCTCAAGACAACTCTTTTTCTTCCAGTGTGGCCTAGAGACGCTAAAAGTTTGGACACCCCTACATCTGGACAAATGTCCTTCAAAGGTCATTCAGCTAACTGGAGATTTTTTTTAAGTGCATATCTAATTAAGCAGGTCTTGAGAGGAAGATCAAAGATTACCTTTCTATGCATCTCCTAGGTAATCCCAGTATTGCTGATCTAAGTAAGGACCATGCTTTTGAGTAGCAAATCCATTTCTCTTAATTTTCCAAATAAGTAAGCAAAGTTAGAGAATTCCTGGATTCCTGAAGATCATAAGACTGTTCATAGGCAGAACCCAAGCTATATTGTTATTGTTATTCTTCAGTGACTTGTAAATATTTTTAAAATTCTTCTAAATATTGGTTCTATTATTCCCCTTGCCACAGGAATTTTTATTTTAGTTTAATTGATTTAACTCAAGGCAAACTAAATCACTGTTAGTGACTCTCCAGTTAGTCAGTCTGTTGTTAGTAGAGAGAGAATAGTAAGTTAGGCAAAACATTGACAACCCTTAGGAGAAATGAGAAATTAAATCTAAACCAGAGTTTAGAGAAACAGTGGCCTGTAACAAATATAATACTTTATTTGTGTCTGTGCCATGACTGGTTTAATATGGAAGTACTGAATTGTGTCTCAGTGTTGGTATGATGATTCAATTCAATTAGCACAAAAATATTATTTGAATCTAATCTTTAAACCTTTGTACACATTTCCTTTTGTGAACCATACCAAATAATTGCAAAAGAGTTTCCTACCAGTATATATTCTTTAGCATGTATAATGAAGTTCATTGTGAGTCAGAATAAGGTTACTGCTAGGTCTGCCAGCTTGCTTTAAGCTAGAACAAGAAGACATAGATAGTTGATTTGCATTGATTCAATTTCTAATTTGATTATGTTCCAATGTTTCCAAGAGCTTTTAAATGTTTTGTAGAATGCAGTTGGATGATTACATATTGTCTTCCACTAATAACAGGTATAAATTCAGCACATTTTGAAAGCCTGCATGAAAGTGGTACTTTACAGGGTAATACTGATATTATCTACAGTAAAGCACTTCAAAGAGGAAATAAACAGTACAATAAATGGAAATACAACTATCTTTTGAATAGACTCTTTCTTGAGGAAAATTTTCACTCATGTTTTACAGTTCTTAAAGGAAAAGAGTAACCTAGCATCAAAAGTAATTGATGATCTATAGTCATTGAAACTGTCTATCAAGCAGGTTCACTCATACACTGACAAGTCTTTGAATAATGATAACTAACTTGTAAGGGAGGACCTGGGTCATGGCATCTCCTAAGTCATCCATTTTCACAGTGGACATTGGAGACAAGGGCACATAGCTGACAATAAGTAAAAATGAAAAAAAAATGTGTTCTCAAGGTCACCTTGTTCCCCCCCCCTACCCCGTTGACTACTTAAGGTCTTGTAGTTGGTTCAGTTTTCACAATAACACCCAAGCTCTGAGCTGTTCTAATTCTTTATTCTCATCCAAGATGTGAATGAGCATTTGTCTCCAATCTATCCAACTTCATCTGTTAGAGTAATTGGTTTCATTCAATGCATTTGTGGTTCACACTTGTACTACTTTTATTGATGACTGAGATAAATTATTGAATACACAGTTTTAATAATGATATACAACACTGGATTTAAAGACTATGATGCATCACTGTGGTATATTCATCCAAAATATTTATATTGTCAATTGTGCAGTGTTTATATCATTACACTGTACTCAGTAAGACTAAAATTACAGTGGATAAATTTAAAATACCTTATAGCCTAGGAAAGCACAGAAATTTAAGACATCTTAAAAATCTATTCAGGAGTTGTTTGTTGATTTGTTAATGATGGCAATTCTAACCAGTATGAAGTGGTATCTCAGTATGGTTTTAATTTGCATCTCTTTGATGGTTAGTGATGCTGAGCATCCTTTCACATGTCTATAGGCCATCTGTATGTCCTTCTTGGAGAAGTGTCTGTTCAGGTCCTTTGCCCATTTTTTAATTGGATTGTCTGTCTTCCTGGTGTGGAGTTGTGTGAGTTCTTTATATATTTTTGAGATTAAACTGTTATCCAGAAGTATCATTGGAAGATATATTTTCTCATAAGACAGGTTCCCTTTTCATTTTGCTGATGTTTTCTTTAGTGGTACAGATGCTTTCTGTTTAACGTAATCTCCTTTGTTTATTCTTCATTTTACATCCCTTGCTCTGGGGGACATATCAGTGAAAATATTGTTGTGTGGGATACCTGAGATTTTCCTGCCTTTGTTCTCTTCTAAGACTTTTATGGTGTCATGACTTAAATTATACGTAAGTCTTTTATCCACCTTGAGTTTATTTATGTGTGTGGTATAAGTTGATGGTCAAGTTTAATTTTTTTGAATGTAGCTGTCCAGATCTCTCAACACCATTTCTTAAAGAGGCTATTTGTACTCCATTTTACGCTCCTGCTCCCTTTGTCAAATATTAATTGACCATAGAGACATGCATTTATTTCTAGCCTCTCTATTCTGTCCCATTGATCTATGTGTCTGTTCTTATGTGAGTACCAGGCTATTTTGATTACTGTGGCCTTGTATTATAGTTTGAGTATTATAGTTTGATATCAGGTACTTTCATCCCTCCTACTTTGTTCTTCTTTGTCAAAATTGCTGAAGCTATTCAGGATTGTTTATGATTCCATATAAATTTTTGAAATGTTTGTTCCATATCTATGAAATATATCATTGGTATTTTTATAGGGATTGCATTGAATTAATAGATTGTTTTGGATAGTATGGACAGTTTGAACATGTTAAGTCTTCCAGTCCATGAATGTGACCAGTGCTGGGGAGATTGTGGAGAAAAGGTAACCCTAGTGCACTGTTGGTGGGATGTAGACTGGCGCAGCCACTGTGGAAAACAGTATGGAATTTCCTCAACAAACTAAAAATGAAACTACCTTTTGACCTGGCAATTCCACTGCTGAGAATATACACTAAAGATACTGAATCACCAATTCAAAAGAGCCTAGGCACCTCAATGTTCATAGCTGTGTAATTTACAATAGCCAAGTGCTAGAAACAGACTAAGTGCCCATCAGTAAACAAGTGGATCAAACAACTATGATACATTTACACAATGGAATACTATGCAGCAGAAAGAGAGAGTTCCTACCTTTTGGGACAGTGTGGATGAAACTGGAGAGCATTATTCTAAGTGAAATAAGCCAGTTAGTAAAGACAAAAACCATATTACCTCACCTATATCTAGAGCCTAATCAACAAAACAAACAAGCGAGCAAAACAGAACCAGAGGCATGAAAATAAAGAACAAAATGACAGTAACCAGAGTGACGGAGGGGGGGAAACGGGGGAAAGAAGGAGAAGGATTGTAAAGGAAAATGTGTAAAAGACCCACAGACAAAGAAAAGGGGGTAGGGTGATTAAATGTGGAAGGTGGGAGTGGGCAGGGCAGGAGAGTAATGGGGGGGGAGAAATGGGGACAACTGTAATTGAATAATGGTAAAAAATCTGTTGAGGAATTCTGTGTATTTTATTTTGGGATGTTTGGTCACCTATGAATTATAGTTCATAACTGAATGCAAATTGTCTCTATGTATAAGATTGCATCTGTGCCGCTGGCTGGTGTGGCTAGTGGATTGAGCACCAGCTTGTGAACCAACTGGTCACTGGTTAGATTCCCAGTCAGGACACATGGGGGCATACGAGAGGCAACTGTACATGATGTTTCTCTTCCTCTCTTTCTCCCTCACTTCCCCCTCTCTAAAAATAAATAAATAAAATCTTTAAAAGATGTGAAGATTCTGCAAGTTGAAAGAATTTAAAGTTAAAAAAATTACATCTATGGACAAGTAAAAGAGTTGTATGAGTCATGTTTTATTTTTTTATTCTGAAAATTTTAGTTATACATTTTTATAAAGAAAATGAAAGTGCACATAATATGGGACTCATTCAAAACCAAATGAAACATCAGGAATTAATGCAATTAAAAACACATATGCAATTGTACATCAACTATATGTTTTATATAGTAGCATATAAGATGACTCAGAATGTTAACTTTGATAACTCAAATAAATTAGATCAAAGTTAGAAAAACTGACTCAGAACTAATAATGCAAACATACATATGCATGCACATACACATAGGCACACGCAGCTATACACACATATGCTGATAGCTCTTTATTCCCCAAACATCACAATGGGCAAAATTGTAAGACATGTTGAAGCTAAAGTAAAAAAAAAAACATTTAGATAATTTAGTAGCAGATAAAAAACTACCTAACAGTATAATCTGGCCCTTAAAGCCGTGGGCCACATTTCTAAATATCTAGTAATTACACACTCAAGCCTCTTTCTAGAGTTCAACATGAAGTTAAAGCTCACCTCAGGGCTTACTGAAACTTGTGCATAGTCAAATCTTAACCTTTCCTGCATGGCCAGAAGGAACACTGATTTACTGGACTCTTTAATCTGACACCTCAGCTACAATTTTCTTCACATTGGTTTGTGTCACGAAGAACAGAGTTTATTTGTGCCTATTACGGTTTCACTTGTATAACAAAAAGTACCTTAAAATTGTAATATTATATAAATATTTGTTTACTCTTTAGCTATTTCACAAGTTAGTCTAAAAAATTTTATATATATGTACATATATACATATATACATACATACATATATCACATAATTATATTTTCCAAACCCTTTCAATTCAGTAGTTAATTCAAAGTCTCTCTGAAGATAGATTACCACTGTTTTGATTAATAATTCTTGGCATAACAGCTTTTCATTTAGCTACAAAAATTGTTTTCTAATTAAATTCTTTCCAGGAAGCTATGGAAATTATTAACAGACTTAATGTTCCCAGCAGGTGTCTTTTCTCACATTGCAAGATTTCAGAAGCTTTATGCACTATTCATTTACAAGCTACAATATCTTCGTGTATGATTCATAATGCTATATTCTTTGTTGATATCTTCTCCCTTTAAAAGAAATTCTAGGAGATAAAGACATTTTATAGTTTTTCAGTTGTCCCTGACTACAAGTTAACTTCATTTGGAAGGTGAAATTAAACCTTTGGGAAATCTTATTTCTATGGAATGTTTTCAATGATAACTTTCTGTCAAAGCCCATATTTAAAATATGTACAGACATTCATTTCATTCTTTTCTTTGTCTCTCGCTTGTGTGTGTCAGTAACCAGCTGAAATTCTTATTTTCCTTATTTTACTTTATACCATATGTAATTTCCTTCTCTTTGAATCCAGTAATGCTATTCCTCCCTTCTGGTTTCTACCAGTTGCCCATTACCACATTTTAGTTCATAAATGAAGTAGAATACAATTTAATTAAACTTTATAAATTCTTAAAAATTATAAATAATTGAGACAAAAGCTCTTAATAATCATTTTTTAAACAAACCCCACATTTGCCTTGATGAGACAAAATTTTCTATCAATTTTTCTAATAGACCCACTGAAATTTATTTGCCAATTATGATAATGAAGCTGAAATACCCTGGTCAAACTCCTTAATCTCTTTGTGGCTCAACCTCTTTGCTGTAATATTAGAATAAAAGTACAATTTACTTCATATAAGTTTGATTATTACATGATATATGCATGTGCATATAAAAATAATGTTTGGATCAGTGTCTGGCAGATACACTTTTTTAAAAAAGATTTTATTTAATCATGTCCAGGAGGAGGGGTGGGAGAAAGAGGGAGAGAAGCATCAATGTGTGGTTGCTTCTCACACACCCCGTACTGAGGACCTGGCCTGCACACCAGGCATGTGCCCTGACTGGGAATGGAACCTTCAACCCTTTGATTCATAGGTCAGCACTCAATTCACTATGCCACTCCAGCCAGGGCATGGCAGGTACATTTTTGTACATATGTCACCCTCAGTTCTTTGACAGATAGTCCAAAGATAGAGACAAACATGTGGTATTGATTAAGGTCAGGAACTGAAAGCAGAAAAGGCAAAGATCAAAAATAATATTAACATTTTGACAGGTTGAATAGAAACTGAAATAAGAACATAAGGTTATAAGCAAGACCTCAGTTTGAGTGATGTAGAGTTGATAACAAAATAAAAAAGGAAAGTGGGAAATCTTAAGGCTGGTGGGAATTGTTTTTTTTTTTTTTGACCAGCAACATAGAATACAACAGGGTGGGAATGAGAGAACCATTATACATAGCCCAAAAAACAAATATGCATTAACTTAAACAATACAAAAAATACATCTCGCCAAAACATACTCCTTTTTAGACAGACTGATCAAATTCTTAGTATGATTCAAAATGAAGGAAATTAATATGGTACATCATAATTTCCTTTCCATAATACCATTTTGCTCTGTTTTCTTCACATTTTCTTTTTCCAATTTTTATATATTTACATTTTAATAAAGTTATTTTTCTTATTGTTAATATTAAGTTTGCATATATTTACCACATTTTTAAATTCCCATCTCAGAGTTTTTTCAACTAAACCCATTATATTGAAAAGATATTTTGCACACACAAAACAAAAATCAAGAGAATTAGTTTTGCATAATTTATTACTGACTTTCTTGAAGGATCAATAGCTCATAAACACTGAATAGTGTCGAGCTGATTTTTTTTAATGATGTTAAATTAAGATACTAGTTACTTTAGCAGCAGGAAGATTGACGGAGTATATTAGTGATTGAGAATTTTAATCTTTTGATGTTGCCATTTTTTAGAATAAAAATTATAAGAAGAGATCAGGCAAAAATAATATTTCTCATTGCAGAGCAACCCACAAGCTAGCAACTCCTATAAGGAGAAAGTGCTTGTTAGATGCCAAAATCTGCCATCCAGTTGGTCTTGCAGTTATTACATTTTGATGTGCCTTTGACAAGCTTCAGCACACAAAACTCAACACCTCTTCCTGATCCCTTCCACTACCAGAAAGATCATGGAGTGTTGACAAAGGCCTGTTCTTGGCCCTTTAATATTCACGCAGATGGAATGTTTATGAACAGAACAGATTATAAGGAGAGTAAATGCTTCACCACCTCAAGTAGCTCCTGTCTTGCATGCCATATAAATATCAACTTTATCTTGTCCTGTAATTTGTGATTCACACAAAGACCTAAACTCAGGGCCTGAAAACTGTCCTTGGGATTTAAAATTTAGGGCAAACAGCTCTCTTTTCTTTTAATAATTCTGATGCACAGTTCTACTACTTTGGATTTGCATTAGTGTTATTGCAATTACCTTTAGATGTCATCCTGATAACCTGGGCCTGGCAACAGCCAGTCTCAGTCCCCTAAACCATCCTCACAGGTTTATTCATGCACCCAGACTCAAGTGGGGAAATAGAAAGGACTCAATTATTACCATTCATTTCATGAATAATATTATAAACCTCAGAAAAACTAAGGGAAAGGCAATAAAAACAATGCCATGTAGTTATTTAAAAAGAGAATAATACTACATACTTTAAATACTTACTATGCACCATTAGCAATTCTAAACATGAACTAATCCATTCTCAGTACACTCCAACATGACTGGTGATGACAAACATAACTTGGCTCTAGAACTCATACTCTTCATCAGTCTACTACTCTATTGAAACGAAATGGGATCCCTTGATGAATACAGAGAAAACATTAAAATATCTTTCTCTGGAACAGCTTGTGAACTGACTCAAGTGATTACAGATAGTTTAGTTTATTCTTTGCTATTCCTCTTATATGGGTTTATTCTATTAATTACATTTCATACAGGCAAGCAAATGAACTAAAAGAGATCATTTTGGGTATTTTGCAGTGAGAGCTGTTCCCTGGCCCTCCCATTCACCTGCTTCTATCCCAAGGTAGCACACTTACATTTCCCAACACCCTTCCTCTTGGGAAAGGGATAGTTAAATATAGATTCAAAGTCAATGTCTCTAAAAGGACCAGAGCTTAGGTGCATGGTGTAAGCTTATTTTTACCCTAGGGAGAACTGTGCTTCATTTCAATGTACTGTTCTAAGAGGATAATATGTAACACACTCTGTACAGGAAGGAGCACCAGTCTGTAGCCAAGACACAGAGCTGTAATAATGTGTCCTTCCTTCCAATTCTACACACTTTCTTTCTCAATGTTAATGCATCAGAAGGGAGAATTTTTCCCCAATTGATAACTTTCCCTTTGAGATTAAGTGAGAGAAATAATGAAGTAAATATTAAATTAATTCCTTTATCATACTTAAGAAGGAAAGCTCAAAAAAACAAAATAATTGTCTTCCTGAGATATGTCAGATCAATGAAAGAAAAATTATGCATAAACATAGAGTGTGTTTTTTCTGGTCAAAAAGAAATGATTATTATATGTTTTATTACAAAATGACTAACTTAAATCTGACATTTACTTAACCTTTGCATCTGAATGGCAAGATTAAATAATAACAAACATATTTTTAATATATTTTCTGTTAAAAATGTTGTACATTTCCACAATGAAATACTACTCAGTGGTTAAGAAAAGAGGAAATCTTACTTTTTGCAACAGCAGGGATGGACCTGGAAAATACTATGCTAAGTGAAATAAGCCAGCCAAACAAAGACCAATTTCATGTGACTTCACTTATTTGTGAAATCTAATGAATTAAATAAGCAAGCAAATGATAGAAACAAACTCATAGATACAGAAAAAGACTGACAAGTGTCAGAGGGGAAGAGCATTGGGGGTCTGGGTGAAACAGGTACAGGGATTAAGAAAAAAACTCAGACACAGACACAGTATGGTGATTCCTGGAGGGAAAGGGTAGTGGAGGAGGTAAAAGAGGGTAAATGGTGATAGAAAGATATTTGATTTTGGATAGTGAACACACAGTACAATATACAGATGATGTATTATAGAATTGTACATTTGAAACCTATATAATTTTATTGTCACCCTAATACATTCAATAAAACTAAAAAATAATAAAAGTTAAATCATACTAAAAGAATTTAAATTATAAAATATATTATTTAAAGTATTCTTTTTAAATGGAGCATGTCTCTTCTTTAACTTTATTTTCTAAAATACTCTGAAACCAAAGGAGCATATTTTCATGGGGACATGTACAAGGAGATTAACCATCATGTGGCAGGAAAACCAATGTCAAATAAATTACGTCTTCTAATGTTGAACATTTTATTAAATAAATATATTTTCTTAAACTCCAGTCACATGAAAATAGAAAACCATAAGGAAATCACAAAAATATAAATAAAATATAAATAACAAAAGGAGATTATGAATGAGAAATAGATTTCTATGTCCCCAAATGCTGAAAAAATCAAATTCTGTCTGATGGTTTTGAAAACAATGTTTTTATCTATTTGTGATATTTTTAGTTCCTAAAGCTGTCAAATCTTTTTATCAATAATGACAAAGGGATTTCCACAGCTTATGGAGAATAACTTAGAGTTAAATGACATAATTACAAGTACCCCACAAGTAAACCTCTGTTGAGCTCTGGGAAGTATTGTGGTATTCCTGGTGAAATTAATCTTTAATGAACTGGCAGCCAGAATAGAAATACTAAAGTAACAATTCTCATTAGCTTGTTTTACTTTGTCAATGACTGAGCAACTCTGTAACTATGTAACTGAAACTAGTATAAAAGGATAACAGAAACCTGGGCAAATAAAAGTGTTCCAGGTGATGAAATGATGAATCAAATATTTTCACATTAAGAAAATACTTGCTCTTTCATTCTACCACTATAGTTTATCTACACAGAAAGTTGTTTTTATATTTTATTTTATTTTATTTTATTTATATTTTCTTTTTTCTTTTTCTTTCTTTTTATTAAATCTATTGGGGTGACACTAGTTAACAAAAGTATACAGATTTCAGGTGAACAGTTCCACAGCACATCATCTGTACACTGTACAGTGTGTTCACTTCCCCAAGTCAAGTCTCAGTACATCATCATTTATGCCCCTTTTACCCTCTTCTACCTCTCCACAACCCCCACCCCCTGCAGTCCCCATCACCACACTGTTGTACATGTCCATGAGTTTTTGTTCTCTTTTATTTTCTGTTCAATCTCTCCACACCCCTATCCATTCCCTCCCCACATATGTCAGCTTGCTCTTTATCTATGAATTTGTTTTGCTTGTTTCTTCACTTTGTCTATTAGATACCACATAGGAGTGAAATAAAAATGCTCTTCAGGTCCATCTTCGCTTTCTTTTTTATAGCCAAGTAGTATTCCATTGTGTAAATGTACCATATCTGTTTTATCCACTCATCTACTGATGAAAAGGCCTATAGCTATTAATTATGGACTTTAAAAGCACAATAAAATATTACAAAAATGTGCCCTCAAAAATGAAAACTTTGAGAAATAGACAAATATCTTCAAAGACATAAGCCACAGAAACTCATGAAAGACTAAAAAGATGATTTAATATGCCTATATTTATTAAGACACTGAATCAATACTTAATAGCCTTACTAAACAGAAACCACCAGGCCTATATAGTCATTTGTGAATTCTATAAAACATTTAACAAATGATACTAAGTAAACATAGTGTTTTCTAGAAAATAGAACTTGAAAAAAGTAACCATTAACTCATTGTATAAGACCAGTATTACTCTAAGAGCAAAATGAGACAAAAATTTTACAGGATAAGAAAAGTGAACACTGATATATCTTATGAACACACATGCAAAAATTCTTAACTAAATATTAGCAATCAAATCCAATAATGTATAAAATTAATTATAAGCACTTCTATACAACAATGTATGAAATGAATTATGATGAAATCAACTTGATCAAGAAATCTACAAAAAAAACCAAAATAGCCAAAAAAGCCTAAAGTTAACACAATACTGAAGGGTAAGAACTTAGAAATTACCCCATGGACAACAATAAGACAAGAATGTCTCCTCTTACCACTCCCTCACTTATACTGGAAGTCTCAGCTAATACAATTTTAAAAATCAAATAAAACTATCTTTGGAAATGACATCACTATTTATGCATAAAGTTCAAATGGATCAAAAAATTCTGGAATTAAAAAGTGATTATAGCAAGTTTTCAGGATGCTAATTTTATGTGCCATTTACATATACTTTCTTATATAAATAAATTATCAAGAGGGGATAAAATACCAGCCTTACATTGGAAACTAGAAGATAAATGTTTAGGTAAAAGTCTACGTGAGTAAAACTTTAATAAAATGATTTACTAAATAAATAGGGATATATATATATATATATATATATATATCATGTTCTTGGAGAGAAAGATAATATTAAGATGTCAGTTCTCTCCTATTTGATCTATAGATTAAATACAATTCTAATTAAAATTCTAGTCTGCTATTCAGTTGATATAGACAAACATATTCTAAAGTTTATGTGTTAAGACGAAGGACCCAGAACAGCCCATGCCATATTTGAGACAAAAACTAAAGTGGGAGGACTATTAATACCCAAACTCAAGGCTTTGTATAAAACTACAGTAATCAATATAGCATAGTATGTGGGAAAGAATAGACAAATAATCAATAGACTTAAACAGAAAACCCAGAAATAGATCCAGAAAATTATAGTCAACTTAAATTTAAAAAATGAAAAATATCATTTGATGGGGAATGTATACTTGTAAAAAAAAGTGCTGAAATAACTACATATTCATGTGTTTAAAAAATTGAATCCAAATAAAAACATTTAAACTTTCATAAGAATTAACTCAAAATGTATCACAGACATAAATTTAAAGTACAAAACTATAAAAATTTAAACAATAACACAGTGGAAAATCTAGGTACCATTGGGCTTGGTGATGACTTTTTACATACAATAGCTGAAACAACATTATGAAAGAAAAAGTCGATAAGCTAGACTTCATTTAAAAAGCTTTTGTGAAAGTCACTGTCAAGATAATTAAAAGATGAGCCACAGACTGCTAGAAAGCATTAACAAAACACATATCCAATAAAGAACTTTATCCAAAATACACAAAGAACACTTAAAACTGAATAATGAAAAAATCTAATTTGTAATAAATGGATAAAATATATAAAGAAATATCTCACCAAAGAAAATATATAGAGGCAAATAAATGTATAAAAGACCCCATCATCATATATCAATGGGGTATTATAAGTTAAAACAGCAAAATACTACTTTACACTTTGCAGAATGATGAAAATCAAGAACACTAACACCATCAAATGCCAATGAGAATGTGGAACAACATACACTTTCATTCATTGTGGGAATGCAAAGTGGTACAGTCATTTGAAGAAAAATCTGACATTTTCATAAATATTGTTTATCTTATGATCCAGATATTGAGCTACTTGGTATTTACCCAGATGAGTGAAAGCAATGTACACATAAAAACATACACACAAATGTTTATAGCATCTTTATACAAATTGCAAAAACTTGGAAGCAAGTGTTTCTCAGTAGCTTAATGGATAAATGAGCTGTGGTATATTCACACAACATAATATTATTTAATAGTAAAAAATGATGAACTATCAAGCCATGAAGTGATGTAGAAGAATCTTAAATACACATTACTGAAGAGAAAACAAGCCATTCTTAAAAGGTTTATGTCTCAAATTCTATCACATTCTGGAAAAAGTAAAACTAGAGAGTAAGATCAGAGTTTGCCAGGAATTTGGAAGAGAAAAAGGAGGAATGCATAGGTGGAGCTTAGGGGGTTTTTAGGGATGATGCTGTAATAGTAAATATATGACATTATGCATTTTTCAACCCATACATCTGTGCAACCCAAAGAGTGAACCCTAATGTAAACTGTGAACTATTAGTTACTATTAAAGTATTGATATCAATTCTTCAATTTTCTTTAAAACTTTTAAAACATATCACACTAATGCAAGTCATTAAAAATATGAAAAACTGTGTGATGTGGGTGGCAAGGTAGCACAGAAGAGAACTTAGAAGCTCTGTACCCTCTGCTCAATTTTTCTGTAAATAGAAAACATTTCTTAAAAAATCTATTAATTTTCATAACAGCACAATTTACAATAGCCAAGTGCTGGAAACAGCCTAAATGCCCATCAGTAAATGAGTGGTTCAAAAAAATGTGGTACATTTACCACAGTTTGGAATACTATGCAGGAGAAAGAAAGAAGCAGCTCTTACCCTTTGCAACAGCATGGATGGAACTTGAGAGCATTATGCTGAGTGAAGTAAGCCAAGAGGTAAAAGACAGGTCAGACCTTAATATTTAAATGGGGAGGCAAAAGATTCAAAGTAGCCTACACAACGATGAAAGACAAGAACAAAAATGGAGGACTAATACTACCCAACTTCAAGATATTTTAGAAACAGTAAAAACTGTGGTACATAGTTTGATACAATAGAATTGTATATCATAGTGTGATACAATAGAATACTATGCAGCAGAAAGAATTACTACCTTCTGCAACAGCATGGTTAGTACTGTAATCCATTATTCTGAGTGAACACAGTCAGTGAAAGACAAATATCATATGTTCTCACATGTAACAGGAATCTAATGAACAAAATGAACTAATGAGCAAAATAGGACCAGAGACATGGAAACATGGAACAGACTGACAGCTGCCAGAGGGGAAGGGGAGGAGTACAATCATGGAAAAGAGGGGAAAGGATTAGTCAAAAAACATGTATGAATGACCCATGGATGTGGACAACAGTGTAGGGATTGACTGTGGGATGTGGGGGAGTGGGCTGGGCAAAGTAGGGGGAAAGGGGGAAAATTGGGACAACTGTAACAAAATAACAATTACTAAAAAAAGGCAACATGGTATTGTTTAAAGAATATACAAGTAGATAAAGAAAACAGAATACAAAGCCCCAAAATAGACACACCTAACTATAGTCAACTGATTTCAACAAAGGAGCAAAAACAACACAATAGAGAGGAAGGAGGGAAGGAAGGAAGGGAGGAAGGAAGTGGGGGAGGGAGGAAGAAAGAAGGACAGAGGGAGGGAGGAAGGGAGAAAGAAAAAAGAACCTACACAAAGGTTTTATACTCTTCACAAAAATTAACTCAAATTGGACCACAGGCCTAAATGAAAAACTGTCAAATGCATAGGAAATAGTATTGGGAACTGCCCTGCCTGGTATCAGAAGCTGTAACCCCCACCAAGGCTAAGGCTGAGGGAGTGGCCTTGGACCATAAGCCAGCAAGGAGACAAAAGCTTATCTCCCTGGCAGGAGTGCTTCTTCTGCTGCTTCATTCATAACTGAACCCCAATGCTTTGTCGATTAGCCAATGACGGGTAAGATTCCCCAAGGGGGGAATGATCTAAGACAGGCAGGATCATGTGGGAAGCCCCCAAGAAAGGACTTTGGGGGCTACAGCAAAAGCGGGTGATGGACCCTAGCTCCTCGGCTTTGACCTAGCCTGAGTCCTCATTGTCTGGGAGGAAATCCCCTCATCTCTTGGTTGCCTTAGTTCCCGTGCTCCACCTAAGCCTGAAACAATGACAGGGTGGTGCAGCTCTGTGCTGAAAAGGGTGGGTTCCCCAGGTGATCAGGCCTAAGAAAGAATATGTAAAATCCTGTGAAACCTGCTTTGTTTAGAATGCTCTCAGTTGAATGAGAAGGGTCCAAGGAAGAAGTAAGTTTGTTCTTTAAAGTCTTACAGCTCTTTGACCCTGACTCAAAATAGGCCCTCAGACTTCCTTGTTATCTATTGTTTGATCCTTACTTCCTAGCAATGAGTAATGAGCTTTTACCTGAATTCTTATTCAAATGAAACCAATAAAAAGCCTCTCCAGAAGAGGAAGGGGGCGCTCTCCCCACCAGGGAGGGTGGCCAAGCAGCACGCTCCCCACAGGAAGAGTGGCCCTTCTGTTCCTATTCCCCCACAGGACCTGGTTGTCTCTGTGTATGTTTTTCTCACGTGTTGACGAACATCCGCAGCCGAAATGGATACTGCTGGCCGGTATCATCCACAAAATAGTACTGGAGAAAACCTAGGTCCTCTTGGATTTAGTGATGACTTTTTACATATAACAGCAAAGGTACAATTCCCTTTTCAAAAAATGGACCAAAGGCCTTAACAGATACCTCATCAAAGAAGATATAAAGATGGCAAATAAGTATAACCATATGAAAAGATACTCCACTTCATGTCACCAGGAAAATACAACTTTAAACAACAATGAAATATGGCTACACATTTATTACAATGCCCAGAATCCAGATCACTGACAATACAAAATCATGGCAGGAAGTAGAGCTTCCTTCATTTGTTGTTGCAAAATGTTACAATCATTTTGGAAGACAGCATGGAATTTTCTTAAAAAATTAAAAATATATACTTACAAAATCATCCAGCAATCATGCTTTTTAGTAATTGCCCATACAAGTTGGAAACTTATATCCACACAAAAACTTGCATACAGATATTTATAGAAGCTTCATTACTAATCAACCAAAACTGAACAAAATATTGGTGAATGGATAAACTGTGATCCATACAAACAATGGAGTTTTAGGCTGTGCTAAAAAGGAATAAACTCTCAAGTCATGAAAAGACATGGCAGAAACTGAAATGCATACTACTAAGTGAAAGCAGCTAATATGAAAAGACTATTTCCTGCAGGTGTCCCCAGCTTCTGGACCACAGACCAGTCACACAGCAAGTGGTGAGCTTGAATGTGATGTGCTTGAATCATCCAGGAACCATCCCACCCAACCCAGTCTGTGGAAAAATTGTCTCCCACAGAACAAGTCCCTGGTGCCAAAAAGGTTGGAGACTGCTGATGTACTACATGATTCTAACAATGCAACATTGTGGAAAAAGCAAGACTTTTGAGACCAGTGGTCGCCAGGGTTTAGGGAAAGGGAAGAATGAGTAAGCAGAGCAGAGAAGGCTTAAAGGGAGTGAAACTACACTGGATGACTCTATAATAGTGGAGGCATAAAGTTATACATTTTTTCAAACCTACAGACTGTGCAACACTAAGAGTGAACCTTTATGTGAAATGTGGACTTAGGGTGATAACGATGTATTGGTGTAGGTTAGTCAACTCTAACATACACACACTGTTGTATGTGATGCTCATATTGGGGAATGCAATGCATGTGTGTAGCCAGGAAGTATGAAGAAAATTGCTGTAACTTCTGTTCATTATTGCTATGAATCTAAAACTGCTCTTTAAAAGGACATCTATTTTTTAAAAAAGTATACTAATGTCTTACTATGTAACAATAGAAATTGAGCTATGGAACTAAACTCTCCAAATATGTACTCTTTTCAGTTCAATACATTCCTGATTATAGGGAAGAATGTTTTCATAACATTTTAATTCAGAATTGAAAAATTTTCTTTATCTTGCCAACTCTGACAAATATCTATAGTTAACATTTCCCTTCAGAATTGCACATTAGCCTAGTGACTTAAAAACACTTCAGTATAACTACTAAATTCACCAGAATAACAAAATCCAAGGGATTATAGGATTACATTCATGTATAGATAGATAAATAGATAGATACACACACACACACACACACACACACACACACGTAATTCACTTACAAACAAAAACAAGGATAAAATTTAGCCCAACAAGAGAGGAACAGATAAAATACATAAGGAAGAATAGAAGGTAAAAAATGTAATTCTGTAATTGAATTTCATCCAGACAGTCACAGCACGTTGTGTTCTTTCTGAATTGATACTGACAAACAACAACATAGGATAGTTTAGAGGTGAAGGTTTCTTCAGATTAATGGGATAAACTCCCAATCTTTTTTATATCTTTAATCTGTTAGTAAATAGTTCTGGTGTCTGAGATTTATATCAATCCTAAAATCTTAGGCTTTAAATTCTGTCAAGTAACTCAATTGCTGTCTGACTTTCCTGAAATTTGCTTCCTCCAGACAGCACATATAAAAAGATGTGAAAGTCACCAGAAGCAGGGGTCTATGCAAGTTAAAACACCATTTCACCTATATAATATGTGAAAAATAATTACTTGAAATACAGCCTAAAACACTCTGTTAATGAGAAGAAAGGATGTGAAACATAAATTCTTATTTAGGTGACATTTCTTTATGGAGTAATTGCTTCTAAATTATGCCCAACTTTCTCCCTATTAGTCAGCAGGGTGTATGGATCAGTGCATTTCTTAACTGAGTGAGATAGACATACAACTCATTAGTGAGACAGGTGAGATTAGAAGTCCATCATTTTTTTCTCTTCTTGCAAGTTACTATTCATAATACAAATAATAATACATTCTGTGGGAAAGCAAACAGTAAAGAATAGTTTAGCAACCTTACTATTTGTGTCTATTCCTCATTTTCCCAGTTTAAAGTATTCCAGTATAGAATGCCTCACATTAACTGTGGTAAAGAAAACAGTTTAGATATTTGTAACCCAGAAATATTTTGAATGCACTCAAAATTAATTATTAGAATAATTAAATGTAAAAGGATATGCAAAATAAAAGCTCTAATTTATCAATGAATTCAAAAGTCTTCTCCAAATGTTTTCTAATAAATATAATAAAAATACAGGAAAATTGAAAAGAATGGGTAAAAACATTCACAATGTTTATTTCAATTTTGCTTGTAGATGGTTAATAAAAATGAATCACAACTTACTGTCATAAGTAAATATCACTTATAAATTGCATAATTCTCTATTTAAAAACCAATATGCATACTTTTAAAAATGAGTATATGAATATTAAAAGTCTTTAATTTGACAAATTATGTTGCTTCATCTTGCTGTTAGTTTATCTAACATAGATAGGATTGAGAACATAATTCTTAATGATATTGTTAACAATTTTCACAATAGGGAAACCAATCTTACTGAGTTATAGTAATGAAGATAGAAGAATAAGTTTAAAGAAATATTTGGAAATTTTAAATATTTATTTTTAATTTTTATTTAAAATTAAGCAAGAATGACACTATGTTTATCATTGCCTTGGTTATTAGCCTTCTTAGAATAGCAAACCAGGGTTGCATTAGAAAAGTAAAAAGTCATATTTCCTATTTATTAAATGTATCTGGGAGGTCCAAAGAACATATCCAATGTACCAGAGCAGAAATAACCTTAGAAATCAATTATTTCAAGGTGTTTTTTTAGGTGAGAAATATCTACTAACCAGCAATATAATTATCAAGCACTAAGTACCTGTGAGAGATTGGTTTTCAAGACAGATGCCACATTTTCTCCCTTTTGTGATGGAAATTGCCATTCCTCCCATCAACAGGTGGAGTGTGTTTTTCCTCCACAGAATATGGGTTGGCCCTGTGATTTGCTTTGACAAGTAGAACAAGGCAGAAATGACTTTGGAGTCCAGCTATTAAGATGTCTTGTAACTTCTTTTCTTACCTTCTTAGGAAGCCTTAGCCACCACATACAGAAACCAAGGCTGTAATACTAAGGAGGCTAGATGTAATTAAATGCCCTGAAGAACAGAAGGATTCAAAATCATGAGAGGAGAGAATTTGAAGGACAATGGACTTTGAGTACAGAGAGAACTCAGCATTCCAGCCATTCTAGCTCTAGGGCCAGACATATTGGCCATAATAATCCCTCTGTCTCAATGTGGAACAAAGAAAATCTACCCTTGTCAAGCCTGTCCCAAATTCCTAATTGCAGAAGAAAATAAACTGACTATTGTTTTAAAGCATTGAATTTTGGAATGTTTTAAGTTACTAAATTTTGGAGTGTTTTGCTATTCAGCAATAAATAACTGAGACTATTAGCATCCATGAGGTAAGCAATTGAAGACAAATAGGAGATGGCATCTAATTACACTATACAGTTTAGAGGTGTTTAGTGATAACTTTACACACAGTTGACTTTAAGAATGTTATAAGCACCCCATTGGTATAAATTCAAAATGCCATTGGAACAGAAGTTAGGCTAGTGAATAATAGATCAGCAGGTATATTAAAAAGGGATGATAATGGAGTCAAATTCCACTCAGTCTTACATTCATTCATTAAATATTAAATATTTTATTTATCTATTTTCAGAGGAAGGGGAAGGGAGAGAAGGAGAGGGAGAAAAATATTAATGTTTGAGAGAAATATCAATGGGTTTGCCTCTTTCACATGCCCCAACAGGGGACCAGGTCTGGAACTCAGGAATGTGCCCTGACTGGGAATTAAACCCTCACATTTTTTGTATACAGGATGATCTCCAACCAACAGAGCTGCACCAGCCAGGGCCACTACTATATATTTAAAAGGTACATCACATGCACGTTGTGACAATATATAGAAGTGAGAAATTTTATGTTCTGTTTACAAAAGAAGTTATGTTCTAAAATTTGGATTGAATAATCCTGTAAAATTGGTTGAATATGAATTTGGAGAATTAGGTAGGGTCCAAATCATAGATAAATTTGAAACTATTCCAAAGAATTGTAGACTTCTGTCTTTGTAAAATAGGAAAACACTTTAGAACATAAATCTTAGAAGAGATCTTTTAAAATATAAAGAATGAAAAAAAGAATAGAGTGGGCTTTTCTGAGAATGAATCAACAGTTTTTAGCGGTTGGTGTGATCTACTAAGAGAAGAAGATTGATGAAATCATATAATATGCCATAAATTACAGATTTTCTTTCATTTTAAAATTACTCATACAAAACCCACATGCTAGATTTTAATAAATGCATAAAATCAGTGTAATTTTAACTTTCCTAATTTAATGACTCCTAAACTACTCATTTGTAAGTCAATGATTGTATAAAACTTCTGCTGGCAATAAAATTATTGGATGTTTCTTTAACATGAAATGAACTCTTTAATATGTTTTGGGGCACAGAAAATGAGAAATTAATTTTAAGCACTTTTTGTGCTTTAATATTTATTGTATTCAGCTGTAAATCATTCTCATATTTAAGATATATGAAATATAAAAAAGAATCATTTATCTTTTTCTTATATAAAAGTAAGTTTCAAGTTAGATATAGAAGAATTATGACTCTAATTTTCCTTTTCACAAGTTAATCTACTAAACAATGAATCATTCCTGGAAGCGCAGCTCTCCTAATGTCACACATTCACAGTGGTTTTTGACATATAATAAATGAAGTTTGCTTTTAGAGAGAATGGCATATGGAAATCATTGAAATTGTATTTTTGCTCAATGTAAGTTTAATTATGAAGAGAACTCCAGTTTCTAGCTGAGACAAAAGAAACTATCCATCACTTTGCAAGTTTTATCAGCTTATGGTTTTATCAAACCAAACCATTTCCCCTTGCAAAACATAAAAGCTTAAACAAAATGTAAAATTCTAACAAAACTCCAAAGTAGATATGATCGTGGATTTTACAATATATTTGGCTCAACTCACAATCATCTCTATGGTGCAAAATGTGGAACTATTTGGATATTTTGATTTCCAGGGAAAATCTGTTTCACAAACTAGTAGGAATACTGATAAGGTGTTCTTCTATGTAATATCTTTTTTTATAATTCTTTTTCATTATTTATAGTTAAACAATTTAATTTATTTAATTTCTGTTTTAATAATTGCATTCACATAATCACGTTCTACTGAACATACTTCCCCTTCCAGCTTTACTAAGATATAATTGATATGTAGCATCATGTGAACTTAAGGTACACATGTGTTAATTTGATATATTGCAAAATTATTACCATTGTGGCTTTAGCTGACACTCTTATCTTGTCACATAATTACCATTTCTTTTTTGTAGTGAAAATGTGTAAGATTTACTCTCTTAGCAGCTTTGAAGTATATAAGGTAATTTTTAATTAGCTTTATTTAATTGTTAATTGACTATATTTATTTAATTACAATTGACACTTGATACTATTGTATACTAGTTTCAGGTATATGGCGCAGTGATTAGACATTTGTATAACAATGAAATAACCCCCATGGTAAGTCTACTACCCCCTCGACACCATACATTTTTTTATTACAAGCACTGACTATTCCCTATACTGTAATTTACATCCTTGTGACTATACTGTAATTATCAATTGTACTTCTTAATCCCTTCTTTTTCACCTAGCCCCCAAGCCTCCTCCCACCTGACAACCATCAGTTTGTTCTCTGTATCTATGAGTTTGTTTCTTTTTACTATGATCACTAGCTGCATGTTGAATTCTTAGAATTTATTCATATTTTAACTAGAAGTTTATACCCTTTGGTAAGCATTTCCCCATCTCTTCCACCTCTAGCTCCTGATAATTACCATTCTACTCTGTTTCTAGAAGGTTCAGTTTTAGATTTCACATATTAAGGTTATCACACAATATTTATCTTTGACTTATTTCATTTAACATAATGTGCCCAAGATTTCTCCCTGTTGCCAAAGAAAGCAAGATTTCCTTCTTTCTCGTGACTGTGCAATACCCCATTGGATGCATATCACACCTTTTTTAAAAGTCAGACTGCTTCTGAAGCACAGATTGAGTATAATTCACATAACCAGTTAAATTTGGCTCTTCAACAACTGAATTATTTGTTTCTCCTAACTAAATTGGTCTGGTAATAAACTTCAAAATGTAACACTATTATAAGGAATAGAAAACCAACTGAAGTCATGTGCTTAAAAGCATTTTGATAATATGTTTACAAATAATTAGAGCTCAGCATGTACACAAACAGTAAGTTAACGTAAAACATAAGCAAATAGAGAAAAATGCTTAATGACTCAGGTTTAGAAAGGGTAAATTTTATTTTATATGACTTCTCATGAAATATAATAGATTAAAAATATATTTTAACCTCTACTCCTGTATTTGCAATACATTAGACTGTAACAGTAACTAGTATTAATACAACATTCAACACAAGGAAAAGGTGGAAAGTATTAAAGATACCAACAAGATTTTAGAAGACTGAAAATATCTAGAGAAGCAACTAAAGTTGAGAAATCTTAGTAACAAGTGGTTGCAAGAAAAAAGAATTCCTTAATACAGGCAATATGTTGATAAAGCTCAGAATTAAGGGCATCAAGTATCATTGAAAGTAAGGGATGGGGGAATCATTAGAAATTGATTGAAAGACTTTAAAGGCAAGTAGGCCCCTAATTTTTTTCCCCATATTTCAGGCTGTGAGCAAACTATCTTCTTTCTCTCCACCACCACTTCCCCTTCTCCTAACAAAAAGCTAGAATTTGCTAAACTATAAATCATCTAGAGCCAGGAATACCAAAAATAACAGCGGATAGGGAGCTATGTTTTAGAGAAAACAGAGACGTATTAAACAAAAGTCAACTTAATGAATGATGGCTAGGCAGCCCCTTTCTGCTGCACATCTCCAAGAGCCCTGGAATATTTCTCTAACTTCCACCTCACCCTGTTCCTCTCTGCCTCTGCCACTCAAAAGAAAGACAAAGGAAAAAAAAAAAAAAGAAAACACTACTTTACCATAGAGGAAAGTGGTATTTTCTTTGTAGAATCTGAGAAGACAATGTCTACATTCTGCTATTTGTCTATATTCCAGTGAACTAACTGGATTCCCATCAGCATGCTCCATGGAAAACTCACCAACCACTTTGTATATTTCACCAATGAACACAGATCTGGAATCAATTACTTGGTTGTTTCAGTTTTAAATATGTTTGAATAACCACAGGTCATTTAAAAATAATTTAACATGAAAGATACCTACAAAGGAAGTGAGGGAAGAGGAGCAGAAAAAGGATGAGAAACATACAGGAAAGAACAAAGGAAAATACCAAAAACATATTTAAAAATTATAAATAGCATAATCAAATAGATTAAGTTGATATTGATCACAAAACTAAAATAGGATTGTGTGATGAAGAACATAGAAAATAATAATGTCTCAGATATTAAATATGACAGATAAAAGACAGTGAGTCCTGAATTCTAAGTGTATTATAGAATATGAAAGGAAAAGATAAATGAATTAACAATGAAAACTATAAACCCTACAGCAACCCTATATTCAACTAATAAGAATTCTAGGAATTGAGAGGAGACAAACCAGAAGGGAATAAATCAGATAAATAAAAAAACCTCCCAGAATTATGAACATAAGTATCCATGCTGATAGCTCACTGAGTATCCTGCCAGTGAGTTTAAAAAAAATCTACATATATGTGAATTTACATTGTTATGAACTTTCACAGCAACAGAGAAATTTCCAGAATGAGAAGATCATTTTAAAATGTCAGTGACTAAGAATTGTAATAGCATCCTCGGCAGCAAAAGTAGATGAGAGAAGACAGTAAATATATTGGCTTCAAAAGTCAGGTAGGAAATCAAGTGCAAACTTTCTAAACTGATATTTCAATAACATGTAAAGTCTTTTTATGTTTTCTTCTTTTTGTTTTTGACATATTTTCACATAATCTATATTTTAAAAACTTTGCTACATGTAGAGATTTTCTCTTAACAACCATAGATAAAATGTGCTCAAAATTAGAAAAAAAATCAAGAAAGAATAAGCCATGTGATTGGGATACAGAGAATTCAATAAAAAGAGTGATAAAGCAAATTTCCTGGATATAAGGCTAGATCATGGGACAGAAGATTTCAGGAGAGAGATCTCAATGGGAAGTGAGGGTTGGGAGGCATGGAGAAGTTCCGTAACAATTATTATTTCTAAAAAACAAAGTAAAGAAAATTAAAAAATTAAAACAAAGAAAAATATAACTGCACTTGAATCCCACTGAAAAGTATTTCTATAACCATCATTGTAAAAATGCTGTAATTATGCACTAGTAGGTAAAGAACTGGGGAGGTAGTGACAGAGGTTATAATAAAGAGGAAAGAAGAATGAGAAGAACAGAATGAGAAAGTTGTTTTTCTCAGTTGTAAGCTTTAGTTTTACTGGGGTGTTTACTGATTAACAAAAAAAAATAATTTTAAATAATAAAATATTGGATAATTTAAACTGCACTCTTGAGTAAAACTATAAATCTGAAAAAAAAATTTAATGGACTTATATTTTTTAGAACAGTTCACAGCAAAATTAAATGAAAAGTACAGTTTCCATATATACTCTCACCTTAAAAATTCTCTGCTGTGTCTGAAAAAAATATTTTTAAGAAGTCTCTTTGAAGACATCAGAGACTTAATAAGATATTGAAAAATTACTAGGCCACGATGTAGCAAAGGAGAAATACAGAGAATCGAGCACAGCTTTGTGGCTGCCCTACAGATAGGAACGTCTTTACACAAGATTGAAAGGCTCAGCAGCACTTTTTAAAGCCCCCAAGGCATTGGGCTATAGACAGTTAATCCAGGGCCTACCAGGTGGGAAATAGGGCTGGTGCAATCTCCAGGAATATGGGTGAATCAGGAGTACATGTAACTTTATAAGAACTATACCCAAATATCAAATTGTCTGTGTACAATTTCCCATCTGCTATTGTTTTCTTTATGTCTGAAAAAAATTCCATGAAAAATTTTAAGGCAATTCTCTTGGCAGTAGTTTATTTCAACTCCTTTAATTAATATTTGAAAATGTCATTATTTTACTTTTGAAAGACATTTTCACTAAGAATAAGACTATGGTTTGCCTTTTTTCTTTAGCACTGATAAATTTTATTCCCATTGTTTCTGGTTTGCACAGTTTCTGATGAAAAATCTAAGGCATGATCCTCCCGAGGATTATATCCAATGCTCCATATATTGTGAAGTCTCTTTCCTCTGGTTTGAAAGCAAACTATTCCCAGCCTGTGTAAACTCTGGGGTTTTTCTACCTATTCCCAGCATATGTTTTTGTGAACCTTGTAGAAATATATTGGAATGTTTGATTCTAATTATACAAATTCATAACATTTGACTCCTTCCTTTCTTTGAAAATCATTTCATTCTTTTTTTCTCTTTACATTTTCTTCTCTGTGTGTATTTCTCCCTCTCCCTCTCCCTTCATCCTGACCAAATATTTCCCTGACAAGCCTTGCTATGCCTTACTTGGCATGTAACCCATCATTCTTTTGTCTGGTCAAAGGAAGAATGACAAGGCTATCTTTGCAATGGGCACTCTTTGTTATGTCTGTTCAGTTACAATTAACAATGTGTTTTCTGTAGGTAAATTTTATATACAGAAGAAAAGTTCTAAGGCAGTGTTTCATACCCATCCATTGTGTCTCAAGATATTGGCGCATTCGGGATTAGTAAAAGAGGAAATGGTACTACCTCGTCAATTGCCAAGAACTGTGATTAACACTTAGCCCATGTTACCATGCAGATGCACTTGTTCAGCCTGATATGAAGGATGTTAAATAATAGGAGAGAGAAAATTGGAAATTATAGAATTCAAAAATATTTTTAAAAATTTAGGAAATATATTGTTGTGTTTACATTATTTAGTGACATATGTTATGTGCCATCAAGGAAAAAAGGGAACTCGCTCTTCAAGGGAACAACTGAAAATACTACTCAAAAGGGCAAAGATGATATATTATCGGGACCTTTCTCATTAAACTTGGTAAAACAGGAACTCAGTTTAGGGGGAGAATGGATCTCCACTCTCAAAGCAAAACTGACTATAGCAAGACCAAGGCTGCATATTCCCTGCTCTTCAAAGCAAATATTGTCTAATACTGCAAACTGGAAAAATATTAACTCTTAACATTATAGAAATTTATATGGATATTTCAATTTTTTTTATATTTCCCCTTAGCACACATGGTTAACTTTTCTGTTGGAATTTTTTCCTTTTCTTTCTTTTTTAATTTTCTTGTTGTTCAAGTACAGTTTTCTGCCTCCCCCCCCACACCTCTACTGAAATTTTCAATAGCCATTAGAACATTCACTAGTAAGAACACTTTAATTTCTTTTTTTACAAGAAATAAAAATATAATGTTTAAAATGTGATTGTCCTGAACAAAACCAGAGTCTATCATTGTTTTCCATGGAGTGTAAACTAAATTTCATAGGAATCAATTTTTGAATACCCAGTAGTCTGTCCAAAATTTCAGACTTTACTTTTTCTACTTGAATGCTCAAATCAAATTCTGTATACCTACAAATTTAGAAATTTTAAGCCCCCAAATTAATTGTTAGTGTTCTGTATTTATATCAGTCATTAAAGGCATACAATTTTTTTATTTTATATTATAATAAAAATGTAGTAAATGTAGGTAGCATTACTATAATTTCAATATTTGCTGGGTCATCTTTCACCTTTTATGACTCATTTGGTTGATTTTGATTTCTGGAGTCACTAACTTCAGGAGAAACAGTCGGGATCACATGTAGCAACACTTCACTATAAATTAGACCTGGATCCTGCTAAATTCTCATTACTTTTTTCTAATATTGTGCAAGTTACCTAGCTTGCACAGACGGTCAGAAAGCATTAAACCAAATCTGGATTTTGCACAAACAGAGTGAAATGTAGGATGACATAACACCTAACAGAGTCAGCGGTGATTCAAGATAACTGATGTGCAAGGGCCAAGTTATCAACTCTCTGAAATTGAACTAGGTTGAACCAATTTGCTTTCTCTGAGGCAACCAAACTAGCAAGGAGACTATAATTCGGTATCTCAAACATGGACATAAATGGACTCTACATGGAATTCTAACTTCAGAACAAATATCTATAGGCAATAGTGAAGCATCCAAATCTCATTCACATGAAGAAATGTTTGAAAACTCTGAATTATGTTGGAAAAAAGACAGTGTTTTCTATAATGTTTTTCTGCCTATGTTTTCTTTTTAAAAATAATATTTTTGCTTTCTGAATTTCTGTAAGTATCCTCAGATATTTTAAACTGGATTTTTATAGTGTGGATATTTTTAATATTTGAGTTTCATAACAATAAGTAGAATTGAAGGGAATTTAGCCTATATGGAGAAGGAGCAGTATTTGCTTCAGTATTCTATTAATGGCTCTTACTTTGACAGGTATTAACTTAATGATTTGTATTATAGTATTATTCACTAGAAATGACTAATTGTGAGTATCCAAAAATAAGTTGTTAAATATAGGTCAAGAACAAGAGTATTATATGTGTGTTATTAAACAGAGCTCTTAAACATTGTGATCATCATGGTATGGGAATTTATTTATGATTACTATGTAACTACTTATAATGATTTGAATGTTAAATGAGCAAGCTAAATGGAAATATTGCCTCATATATAATATATATTAGCTCACTAAAAATAGTATTATGTAAATTCATATGAAAGCACTACCAGAGAAAATTTAGTAATTTGGCTTCAACCAAAAAAAAGAGTAGTTGAAAATTATTGGTAGTTTGTAAAATATGTGTTTATCTAAATTCAAGCTGAGTAGATAATTTTTTTTCAGAAGGAAATACATATAAATTTAACTTGGATATATACCTTATTATTTATACAAAGGGCGCAATCCCTTCTTGCAGGAAGACAATGCAAATAGCTGTTCATGACTAGGCAAGAGGAATTACCCTCAGGCTATATTCTACTTCTTCTCATGAATTCTATGCCAGTAACTAGGGTATGGTCACAACAAAACCCAGCATGGAACATGTTAAGCCTTATAATTTATAAGATCTAGACCACAAATGTCTAGACCACAGAAGAGCTGAAAACATTAATCAGCATGTACCAACAGGAGGCAAGAGAGTATCCTTGATACTGAATTTTGAAGGTACATGATCAAGGGAATCAGAATAAAAAACTAAGAAATATTTTATTAAATTTGGGGGGCTCTGAATACAGATTTTCACACCCTGGTGAAGACCTGAGGTGATGATGAAAATTTGATGCTAGGTTAGCTTCTATCAATGGCTCACAATGAGAAAAATTGAAATATCTAAAACTTCAGGTGTGGGTTGGTATCAAAAAAATCAAGGAAGTAGAGATGTTGGGATGAATATCTTATATGAAGATAAGTGTTCCACCAGAAATTGGTTTCATAGGAAGGCCCAGAGTACTCACTATTATCACACTATTGGAGATGTGCTAAAGAGAGGGTCACCAGCATCACTAGGACATGCAGCAGTGGCTTTCTGCTGCAGGCAAGGGCAGCTGGTATAAGAGGATAATGCACTGCCTCACCTGATGATACCAATGGACATGAAAGGATCTTAACCAGTTGACATCAGGTACCAGTTGACATCATCCAGCTTTTTTTAAAAAGCAGGAATGGATGAGCATGAAGCAAAATTTTTTCTAAATAAAAATTCACAATTCCTTAGACATTTCCCAAATTTGAACCACTGTTCTACCCTATTGACAAAATTACCGAGTCCCCATGACAAAGAACTCTGTAATATTATATCAGTGTTTCCCCTTTCCTTTCCTAGAGTTGACTGTATACTGGCAAAAAGAGATTACTCAGACATTTTGAGGACTATGACATGCAGGGACTGAGCTGATATTGATTCCTGGAGAACTGAACTGTCATTATGACTTCCTATTAGGGCCAAGGTCAATTAAAAGTGGAATCATGGCCAAAGTCCAGCTAACTGTTATTACATTGGGTCTACAGTTATCTTTCCTCAGCCCATGAAAGTAAAATTTGGACTGAGATACTTTTCAGTTAATGTAGCCCCCACGTTGGGTCAGGGCCTATGCCATGAGAGATATCACTGTAGAGAAGGCCCAGTGGAAGTCTCTACAACTGCTCCACCTCAAAGGCAACATAATAAATAAAAGACAAGATTACATATTGCAGAAATGGGGAAGACTAGTGCCACCTTTAAAGATCTAAAGGATGCAGCAGCAGTGGTACCTCTGTTTAATTTACCAGTATGAGCCCTAGAGAAAGCAGTTGAAGAGCAGAAACAGTAGTAGATGGTCACAGTCTCAACCAAACATTGGTGTTGAGAGCATTTTGCATGCCAGAGATGCTATTGCTGCTGAAGATTAGTTCATCTGTTTCTTTCATAATCAGTAAAATGGGCCATAAAGATTTGTATTTATATAAAATAAAAAAAAATGTATACTTGCAATTTTGCCTAAGGGCTATGTTAAGACTCCACAACTCCTTCTTGACATAATTCAAAGATATCTAGGCCATGTGGACATTCATAAAACATCACATTGATTTATCACATCATTGGCCCCATGCTGACAAAGCAATATGGTGAAGCAATGTTTTACATACTGGAATTTTTGTTGTGATAGTTTCAGAGAGTTGAAAAAAATCCCTATAAAAATGTAAACATTATCCACTTCAGTAAACTTTTAATGACCCATTACTCGGGGCAACCCAGGACATCCCCTCCAAAGTAAAAGACAATTTGCCTCATCTTGCATCCCCTTCTTCAAAGAAGAAAGACTTTGGTTCCCTTTAGATTCTATAGACAACATATAACACTACTG
Source organism: Phyllostomus discolor (assembly GCF_004126475.2). Lineage (NCBI taxonomy): Eukaryota > Metazoa > Chordata > Mammalia > Chiroptera > Phyllostomidae > Phyllostomus > Phyllostomus discolor. The sequence goes on from NC_040905.2 coordinate 53,720,607, forward strand.
GAATTACTGCCCTGGTACATACAGGGAGAAACACAAAGGGTTTCCTCTATTGAGTGGGGCCAGAAAAAGAAAAGAACATAGTACTAGGCCCAGTCCAAAGCCTTTCCACTTGGACCATGAGAAACAGCAACCTATTGTGATGAAGGTGCCAATAATAGAAACTGATGCCATGTGGAATTTACAGTAAGCTCCAGTAGAAGAATTATAGTGTAGGGCCCTGGAGTTCAGGAACAAGTAAGTTCTTGCCATCTAAGAAGATAATTGCACACTTACTCATAAAAGTTCTTAGTATGTCACTGGGTCCTGTTAAAATTATGCATGTGCTCATAAAGAATCAAATGAAAATGTGTTTGGAGCTGACCATTACAAAAGACATGCTATTTACACACTAAGGTATAAATTCAGTTGGGCAGAATAGCATTACACTATAAGTGAGAAATCTATATTTAGAATCAAATTCAGGCTAGACCAAAAGGCACATGTAAGCTATATTATCAGGCAGCCCAGTTGTTCAAGAAACCACCACAATTTCATAGCAGTTCCTTCAGTTCATACCTGAAGGTACACAAGACATCCCACATAATCTTTTGGGAAAAAAGGATACAGCCCAAGTTTGGTTTACAGATAGATTGGCCTAGTAGGTACATATAAGCCAAAAATAAATGGTGGCTAGATTAAAGGTTACTCAGAGATGGCGAGGAAACATCTTCCTAATAAGTATAGTTTTGGGAAAGTGCATCTTTTCATTCACTTTGCATAGAAGGATAAGTGGTCCAAGTGTAGGATATATTTGGATTCATAGGCTTTATGGGCTGTGTGGCCATGATACTGGTCAACTGAAACGCACACATTTGAAAAATCAGAGTTAAGGAGATCATGGGTTAAACTCATGATGGTGGAAATAAAGAGGGGGCCATAAACTGCAAAGGTCTTAGAATCGCTTACTTATACCAACCCTAAAACATCAATCATGGAAAGGCTGTAACAGTGTAAAATTGTAACCGAAGGAAACTGTAACCCACCCCACAATTCTTTTGACAGTGTTTCTGTAAGTGCTAACTCTAACGTGTAGCCTGGAGATGAACAGCATGTTTCAATAAGAATCCTAGGATCTAACTTCAGAAGACACAGACTCCAACCTTCAAGCACCCCAGCTCTGGGATATTATCTGACTTATAACTGTGGATCCAGGGAGATGTGAAGCCAGGATGATGAAACCAGGTTGATGCAAACTGGACCATCACTTGCCTTATTAGAATAGACTGTGCTTGTCTGCATGTACAGAACTTTGCAACCCTCTCCCTTGATCCCTTTGTTCCGTTTCCCTCTCCTTCCTTATTAAAAAAAAAACCTCTGCCTCCACTGACAGGTGGAGATGGGCTTTGAGACATGAGTCCTCTATCTTCCAGATGGCCAGCATCTGCAGATAAACCACTCTCCTTTACATCAGCACCTGCTTCTCGGGTATTGGCTTTTGTATTGGCTAGCAGCCAGACCTACATTTTGGATACAGAGCCACCAAAATCACTGAATATAAAAAAACACCAAAACTTGGCCTAGTTGATTGCAGCCAGCATTGTTAAGTGGGCACTTCAGTGATGGCCTTATGGATATACTTTAAATGGCCATGTTGGCAGAGGCAGAGGACATGACTAGGCACAACAGCATTAAAGAGCACTTATCAAGAATGACCTGGCTGGCATCACCTGTGAGTGCCCAACACATTTGTAACAGATACCAATGCTGAGATCCTCTATAAAGAGGTGTGTAGAAACTTTTGGTGTCTCTGGGCCACAAAGGAAAAAGAAGAGTTGTCTTGGGCAACGCATTAAATACATTGTGACACACAATCACAAAAAAATTCATAATGTTTTAAGCAAATTTATGATTTTGTGTTGGGCTGCATTCACAGCCATCTGGGCTGCAAGCAGTCCATGGGCCACAGCTTGGGCACACCTGCTGACATTATTAATTGTGAAGAGCAATTTGGCACTTGGCAACAAATTGACTGACTACATCAGGCTCTTCGTATCCTGAAAGTACTAATTATATTTTTCTCAAAAGAATAAGTATGTGGGTGTAGGCTTGTTTTTGCCGCCCACAGCAAATTCAACCAGCACTGCTATCTGAGGGTATACTGAGTGCCTAATTGACCCTTATGAAATATCACTCAATATCCAAACAAGGATCTACTTGACCTTGAAAGAGATGAGGGAGTAGGCCCATAAATATAGGATACATTGGTCTTATCATATACTACAACAAATGGAAATAGTTGGCCTGATAGAGCCCTTGGATGACTTCATCTGATATACACCTGAGGTATCAAGCACTGAATTTACATTTTGCAAAATGAATGATACTCTCCTGGTATCAGGATGTAAATGGAATCAAGAGACATTCAAATGATATTATATTCCCAGTAAACATGAATATATGGGTATAGGATTCAAAGATTCAAAGCAAGAGTGACTCCACTTATTATCCCCACTTGGGAAACCTGTGCACTCCATTCCTGCAACTCCAGCCCCTGCAGCATTAGATGTTCCAGATTTCCAAAAATACATACTTCTGACAATGCCGTCTCCAGTGATTCCATTTACTTCCAAGATATGGTTGATGCTTCTGCACTTTGAACTCCATGAAAACTAGGATAAGGAACAATTAATTCTAAACTGGTTATCAGAGCAGTTTTCAAAATATTATATTGATCTAAGCTAGGGTTTGGTTATTATTTATTACTATTAAGGTCAAATATGATTGACTACTGGCTTCCATCTAGTCAAAATAGAGAGAAGAGGGGTGACTCTTCTCTCCTCAGAAGCTAAGACTGCCAGTCTCTGTGAGACATGTGTGTGTGCATTACAGGGGTCAGGGAAGAAATCCTGTGGTTTCAACCACATTATCTGCTATAAGGCAACCCTGGATATCTTGCTTATTGAGAATTAAAAAAAACTAATTTTTATGTATGAATCTTAATTTTAGTTTTCCATTTTAATGTAAACATAAGGAAAACTATTCTAGAAAATGCTAATATGCGTCAATATTTTCTCTAAATCTTTTTTCTTCTTATATACATATTTAAAAGAAATTTTTGGTTTCAATTTTAAGGTGCTAACAATACAGCATAGCAAAAATAAAACCATGAGATATTTTCCACTAAATTCCCACTTCTGATAGGCTCAGACTCCAGTATTTTTGTGTACACACAGAGTTAAAAAACTCTCTGTAGCACTCAGTACCTAGAGAGGTATTTGTCCTTGCAACAGGAGTCACATATTGTATCCAACTTTCTGTGACTTTATCTATTGTTATTTGGAGGAGTCAGCTTTAGTGACAAGATAACTGTATTAACTATTCACCAAGCTTTGATTCACTCAAGAAAGATAACAGTAAGTGAGGCAATGCTTGGAATTTTCTAAAATGTACTGCTCAGCCCATCATGGTAAAAATCCATTACTAGCAAGGAAAGCAGTAAAAGTTTATTTATTTTAACATTAATTATCCAAAAAGAAGTCAAACATGAGTTGGAAGACAAGAAATAATGCAGACACTGCAGAATAATTTCACTAATTGAATTGGCTTCCAATAATGTGGTAGAGTTGTTTCAATTCCCACCCAAACAGGATGACCTATGGGCTTTGTTATGTTGAGAGAAACATAATTATCTGCTACATTTGCAGCTTCATGGCTTATGAAGATGAATTGAAACTTGTGTAAATTTAGGAAACCATACTCAATGATTTAACACTTTTGCTAGATTTAAAAAGAAGAACTCAGAGTCAATTCTATAACTTTAGAACTCTGAAAAAAGAAAAACTTCACATCAATGTTAACACAAAAAGAACCAATTAAATTTAATCAGAGTGTTCAAAGCCACTATTAACTTATTCTCCCTTTAGACTAATAGTGGACAATAGGAAAAGAAAACATCATCCATATTTCCTCAGCACAAAGTCTATTTTATGCATATTATTTTAAGCAAATAATTTGTTAATTTTTGTGATTCATATGCAATGGTATATAAGTTTCTAATTTGGCTTTTGAAAGTGAATCCAACAGGATTCAAATTAATCATATTACACAGCTTTTATTTAATAATCTTTTTTTAAAAATTTTATTTATTTATTTTTCAGAGAGGGAAGAGAGGGAGAGAGACAGAGAGAGAGAAACATCAATGTGCGGTTGCTGGGGGTGATGGCCTGCAACCCAGGCATGTGCCCTGATTGGGAATCGAACCTGTGACACTTTGGTTCACAGCCCGAGCTCAATCCACTGAGCTATGCCCGCCAGGGCATATTACACAGCTTTTAAACATCACTTTTATTGTCTATTTTGTTACTATAAAACATCCTTCATTCAACAATTTTGTGACAGCACTTTTTCTATATTGTAGATAATCTATGCATTTACACAAAATTACCAAATTAGGGTAATTATTAAATAATATAAAACCACTTAGATTACTGAGATATAACCAATGGCTTATACTGTGGAGTGATTAATTTTACAGTACCTAGATTTATACTGAAATTAAATGGTTTGGTTCAATTCATGTGCACTGAGGTCATGATACAGTATAACTTTAAGATAGCCACACCAGGTAGTAATAAAGGGAAATTGTTGCAGGGAGAGCATAAAATTTTCAGATTTGGTTGTTCAGATATTTGATGAGCTTTTGATTAACATTTTGGTAGGGAATAAGATGCTAGTAATCCATAGAATCATTCAAATTGTTATGGGTTTTAGCATGGGATACAATACAGATGAAAAGAAAACTTGTGAGAGTTAAGTGGTTATGGCATTTAGTCACTATGGTGACAAATCAATGGTAATAATTGGTGACTATAAAATGTTTTGGGATGAACTTGCTGCCTGCTTCTACTCGTAAGAGCACACTGAAAATAAAAAAAACTGAAAGCACTGAATTTCTAAATCAGGTCTCAGGTCTCAAAAGCTTTTGTGGGTCCTTAAAGAAAGCCTCTGAAGCAGCAGGACAGGCAAGCATGAGGATCAACCCCAGAGCCTGGTGACTGATAGTGAAGATGCTAAACCAATTAAAGTGCAATCAAAAAGGATCACATGCTAACATAAGTAGGATGTTTATATACAGATGGGGTTTTTGATACTAGGGATGGAGACATTGAGAGAAATTAAAATGAAGTTGAGATCTCTGATATCCAAATTTTCTTTGAAAGTCACTGGCCATTGAAAGTAAAACCAATCTGCTCTCCTTAGAAGAGAACAGACTTACATTAAAATAATGAAACTGTAAAAGACCTTCCCTGGGGTAAATGGCTTAAAACAACAATTTATTCTATTTCTACCCTGCATTCATTTCAAACCCATACTAAGATTTAGATGCCAGCATAGCTCAGAAGAAGAACTGGGCTTTCTCCAGGAGTAGATAAGCTATAAATTATAGGTATTTCATATTTAGATAAGCATAATTCTTAGAGACAAGAATGGTGAAGGATTGTAAGATAATTCAACAACTGGATATAAAGTATACTTGTAATTGGATCAGGCCAAATCTAATGTTTTGGGTTCACTCCCCTAAGGATTTAGAGATGCAATACATTGGGAATGGTATTAACAGTCTGTTAGACTGGCTAAATAAAACCTGGACTTAATAGTAGCCTATAACTTTTTGACTCAAAGTGTGGTCAAGAACCAACTGGGAGCATGATCAGAGAGCTTTAGCCATACAGAATCTCAGCTCCCACACTGTATCTATTGAATTAGATTGTACATTTTAATAAGATATCTGAGATTTGTACACTTCTTAAAATTTGAGAAGCATAGCTTTTAAGTCGGTGAACTTCCTGGTCATCTTGTAGAGGAAGGAGTACTAACAATCAGAAATCATAGGTGTTAGAGTAATTTCACTGTGCTTGGTCAGGTACCTTGTACTGTGCCCTGTGGGAGTACTCTTGGACACTCTCACCATTACAACATTATGAAGGGTGGTGATAAGAAGACCAGCATACTTGAAATTTATTGAAAATCCTTGTCATACTTTTGGCATTGTTACTCCTTAGGCTGAAGATGACAGTGGGAAATATTGCCAAAGAGTGGCATAACAGCTTAATTATTAATTAGGCCTCATGACCATTACTTTTAATAATCATATTTTCTCCACTATTCCTTTACTCCAGCTGCCACCTTTCATTGTGAGCAATAGAAGTAGATAGTATTGAATTTAGGCTGTAGGAGGGAGGATGGAGGGATGGATACTTTAATTCACAACAGCAGGAGTGAGTAGCTATGGTAGATGCTTGTATGGCCAGCAAAAATATAGACTATCTTCACAGAAAATCTTTGCTGACAACTTATCCAAGCAAAATATAAGATTGGAAGTAGAGTGATAAAAATTTTGAGTATGCTGGCTATTTTCTACTTATCTCACTAGATCATTCCTCATCCCTGCTTTGGTCTCTGCTGTGGAGCGCTGTCCGCTGAGGACTGAATTGTCTAAGAGTCTTGCCTCCAGCTTCTGGCTGGATTTAAACTAAGGTACCTACCAAAGACAGGCTATCAAATCGTGAGAGGAAAAAGAAGTAGAGATATTGATTTATTTCCCTCCCCTTCCTCTCTGTATTTTGGTTGTAGGGTTGAGTTTTTGTTTTTTGGGGTTTTTTTGTTATTGTTTTTTTTTTTTTTTTTTCATTTCAGGCAGTGACCACAGCTCCTAAACAACTGCCCACTCCCATGACTGGGAGAGGCTAGGGGAATGCTCTCCCTTCTCTTGTCTTTCAGACCATTTGCTGGTTCCCGCAAGCTTTACAATAAATGTTTGCTTTCCATAACCTTCTCCACACTCTGGAAATATACCTTTCATTATTCTCGTCTCAAAACTTTGACTATGCCCCTTATATCCTCTGGCACACAAATGGACCCTTCATGCTAATACTTACGTACTGTGCTGTAATGGTATCACTTCTATGTATCAATAAATGCCTGTGCCTGTGTCTGAGAAGTCTATCTACTTTAGTGGTCAGCTTTTTTAATCTTTACCAACACTAAATTAAGTGTTTTAACTTTTTAATTAAGTTAAGATTAAGATCTAAGAGGGGCATGCAAGGGAGGTACTGGTCTCCCCACGGAGGAGAAATTCATCCATGATATGGTTTTGAAATGCTAATTGTGTTGCTGATGTAAGAACATACATACTTCTTAGTTTGTTTCATTGTTACTTTTAAATTATCTACATATAATGAGACTTTTGTTGTCCACAAGGGCAAACTATCACCTTCTCAACCTTAGACAACATTGTAATTATGTATGAATAGATAGTAAGATTAATTGCCCACCCTATTTTTCTTCAGGATTTTCCTTCTCTTGCTGCTTCAGTTACTTCTCAATATTAATGTTAGTGTCAGCTTACCAAATTCTAGAGAAAATACTATTTGATTTTTATTTAAATTACATTGAATTTATTGCACTGATTTATTGCCAAATTTTATATTTTTATAATATTGAATTTTTATATAAATTTAGTTGGTTAATTTTTCAATAAAATTATAATTGTAATTATAGTAACTATTGACTATAACTTTTACATTTCCTTTTAGTATCTAACATTGATTATGGCTATACAAATATTGTCCTTAAAAACATACATTCTCTGCTTTTGATGCCATATAGATGTAAAAGACTTTTGCCCATTAAGCTTGTATTCAGACAATTTGCTAAAATTCAATTATTTCAAATAATGTGTATGTGGAAAAGTAATTTTGAATAAAATTTATTTTTTGTTTTTCTTTTTAACCCTTATGCCTGTATTTAACTTTTCCCTCATTTCGATTTTCCTTTTTAGAGTACCAGACAATGATGAATAAAAATGATAATAGTAGACATTCTATTTTTTATTATTTTAAAAGAAATACTACTAATGGTTCTCCATTAACAACAGGCTGTGTTATAAATGTGTAAAATCCATGACCAGTTTTGGAATTTTCCTTCAATCTATTTCCCCCCAAATCATGAGTGTGTTTTTACTTTTATTTAAAAAATTATAAAATTTTAAATCTTACTATGATGAATAGTACTAACTACCCAGGACAATCTATGCCCCCTTGAAAGTCCTCAGCCTAATAATGAGACCCCTTATTAATTTCTTCCAATTTCCATGTGGTCTGAAGTCTTAATATCAACACTGTTGCCACCACTCATCACTAGATGCCTCTAATGTCTGCCTTTTGCTTATTGCTTTCTCCTTTCTTTTCCATTTGCTCTTTAAAATGGTGTCTGGCAGGTGTGTTTCGCATGTTTTTCTTACTCTCTTTGGGTCCGGAGTGCATTACATACTGATTTTTATCCAGGATGTAGTTCTTTTAAAATGAGAAGACCATTCAGAGGATGTAGACTGCTTCCCTATCATGAAAAGATGAAACATTTATTTCTTTTTTTTTTTTCTTAAAATCCTTTTTTTTTAAGATTTTATTTATTTATTTTTAGAGAGGGAAGGGAGGGGGTGGGGAGAGAGAGAGAAAGATTCAATGTGCGGTTGCTGGGGGTTCTGGCCTGCAACCCAGGAATGTACCCTGGCTGGGAATCGAACCTGGGACACTTTGGTTCCCAGCCCGCACTCAATCCACTGAGCTATCCCAGCCAGGGCACATTTATTTCATATACAGATATTTTCATGATTAAAATAAATGCAATTTGAGAAAAATGGTAATGGGTAGAGCAATATGTATTGGAATATATAAAATATTGAAGGTAAAAGTAGTACAGTGGATGTTAAAATTTAAAAAAATACCTAAAATAGAACCATCTATTTGATTGCTTGACCATGAATACAATATACATCTTCATAGTCCATAATTTAATTTGCTTCTAGGTAAAAGATAAAGCAGATAAATTTAATAAAACTTCCTAAGCACTTCTTTGAAATATCTTGCTTACTTAAATTAGGACAAATGATATTTATAATATATAAATTGTTAAAATTAATGATTGCTTCACTTTCTCATTAAAGTCTCTTTTCCATTTAATTGGTTCTCCATCTGTATAACCATCAATGTCTTATTCCTTCAGTCCAACTTGCAGACTAGCATGCTCTTTGGTATAAGGTATATAACCCTATTGTCTATCTCCAACAAAATTTCACGGTTTATCCAGTAATTTGTAAGTTGACCCTGTTCAGTTGTCTTTTTATTCATATAGACATCATTACACAGATTTATGAAAATTAGTAAACTCATGCCCTCGACTTTAACTTCATATATTACCTGAACCACATTAATTTCTTTATTTCTAATTTATTTACAAATTAAGGAAAAATAGTATTAGCTACCTTGATTATGGTCTCTTTTTCCTCCAATTTCTTTCTCTCTTGTGCTCCTGTTATTTCTGATCAGTTCATCATTATGAAGTGCCCCTACTTAACTTTCAAAGTGTTCTTATTTAAAAAAATGATAGAAGGCATAGTCAGAGGTAGAAATACTATCTGTTAATAAACTAACCTAGAAGGTATCTCACTGACTTTTTATCAAAAGACATAAATGAGAAGAAAATCCAGTTTTAAAAAATTCTTAGTTATGGTGATCTAAAAATGTTACTTTATATATAAGGCATAGCAAAAGAGCCGTTTAATCTATTTTTCACTTAGTATTTCACAATGTATTTTTATACCATTCACTTTCCTTTAAAATCTTTTTTACCAGAGCTGTATCAGAGTATACTATTAAGTACATTATAAAAGATTAGAATGCAATTTCTTTTGGCACTCTATTTATGTTTACTATTGACTTCAGAGGATGTATGGGATATAGAAGAGTTATTTTCCCAGAGGTACAAATGAAAAATAATCCTGCCAGCAATTCTCATAGACAAGTGATGCAGAGGCAGTTTTAGCAAAGACATGGTATATCCTTTTAACCAGAAATGATTTGTGTTTTCTTGAGGCAATACCTATCTGCTGCAATGTTAACATTGACATTAGAAGCTAAAAAATGACAGCAGAAGACAAATGGTCCTTGAATGTGAAAATCAGCAAGTGAGAGACTTGGCCTTTGGGAAAACATCAGGATGAGCATGAGTGACTACAGATCATGAGAGGGGCATGAGGGGAACAGAGTTTTGCCACCCACCATAGGTTTTTTAAAATATTAATTTTAAGCCTGTTATTCAGAAACACAAGACTCTGCCCTGGCTATGCTTCTCACTTGGTTGGTGTGTCATCCCAATATGCCAAAGTTGCAGGTTCTATCCCCTGTTGGGGCACATACTGTAATCCACCAATGGAGACATGGATTGGTGGAATAACAAATTGATGCCCATTCTCTCTCTCTCTCCTCTCTCTCCCCGCCCTCCTCTCCTCTCCTCTCTCTTGTCTCTTCCCTTCTTCTCTCCCTAAAACTCAGTATTTTTTAAAGTGTCCCATAATATAGGGCATTTTTAAAGAAACAAAAGATTCAGAAAGAACCTTTCATCCTAGAAGAATTTAGATAGAAAAACCTGCTTAAAGTGAGGAAGCATCACCTTAGTGTCATAATATAAATGAAATGAGGCACAAGGGAGAAACCTGGCAAATCCTGCTGTTGAACTTCCCTCTGCGTCCCATTGTTTCTGGGTGGTCCAGCAAGAATTTATTTATCATGTGTTTGTTCTTTCTCATCTATGTGTGAATTGCTTAGTCAGGTCTCATATTCCAATGGCAAACCCCCCTCCCCATGTAAATCCATGATAAATTTTGGACATTTCTTTCCTGTTAACCTGCCTCATGTTAATTATTAGCCCAACCAGAAGTTTGTGGGGTGTTTTTTGACACTCATAACCACAAACTGTAACTATTGCTTATATAAAGTCCATAACCTTACAATAATCCTTATAGCATTCCAAGAGTAACAACATCATTAAAACTATTATTCAAGTGAGGCAAGAAGAATTCTTAGCTGATATTTCCTAAGGCAGATAGAATAGTCCTTTAAACATGTACTCTCTCTCTCTCTTCCTCTCTCTCTCCTCCTCAAAGGAGGATGAGGACTGCATGGCTTTGGGTGGAGGGTATCATGAAGATGATGTAAGTGAATTAATGAAGTAACAAAATGTGGATAATAAGAGCAGACACAAACAGCCACGGGAAAAAACAAAGAAAATATCAGAACATTCCTGCCAGGAAGAGAAAACAAGATGCCTCTCATTAAAAGAAGAGAAAAAGGAGAATGTCAGTGAGAAATCTGGGAGGAGTAAGAGCGAGGAGGAAGACAGAGCTGTAGAAAAGGAAGAAGGCTCTGGGTCAGAGGATTTAAGGAAAGAAGGAGGATGAACTGATGAACTATGAGCCACTTTGTTCAGGGCGTGGGACCAAAACCAAAAGTGCTCCTGCACCCACAAGTTAAATAAAAGAGAGGTGACTGAAGAGACAATACGAGTTCAAATAAATTGTTGGTAAAAGCAGAAGGGTTAGATAAACCTAAAGAACAGAAAAAGTTAAAACCACCAATGTGTTTGATTTTGCTGGTGGAGAAGTCAGGATGACTGAGGAAGTGAATTCTGCATCTAAAGAGGCCAAATCTTTCTTTAAGGAAAATGGGGGGAGGGAACAGGCTAATGTCCCTTTGACTCTGCCATCACTCCCTGCCAGGTTAGGATTAAAAAAGATCAAGGATCATAAACAGTTTTTAGAGAAAAAGTGGAGCAAAGGAGCAGAAGACAAGCACCTAGAGAAGTCTAAATTAAACTAGGAGAGCTAAAAGGAAGAAGGCATTGATGAAGAGCTAGCCATGCACAGTGGAAGGAAAGAAGGACACATTGAACAGAAAGGTTTTCTAGACCTGGTGGACCACAGGCAGTTTGAAACTGAGTGAGATCTCACTCAAGCAAAGTAAAAGCCTGATGTTTGGGAGGAAATCAATCACAGCTTAATCCTGTGAGTTTTTTGGGCATCTGTAAAATGTCTCCAGTGTTTCTCCTCAACTGTTTATCCTAGCAAGGTCTTTCCCACTGTCCCTGCATCAAATTTCTGTGTTTGTACTAGGGGGAGACAAAACTGGAATTTATTTATAAAAAAATGTGTGTATTTATTCTTATATGTTTAAACTTCAGTCACCTTCAAAATACTCTCCATTTGATGCAATAGACCTATTGAGACTTTTCGACTGCTAAAACCATTTTTGAACTCATTGATTTTGATGCCTTTTAGTGCTTCTGCTGTTTTTTGTTTCACCTGTTTCGCATGATAAAATGTTTCCATTTGAGGACTTTTTTCACCCTGAAAACAAAACAAAAAATTGTTGCTTGGGGCAAGATGCCATGAAGAGGGGTCATGCCATTTTTGGTAAAAAACAGCTGAACACTCAGAAAGGTGTGGTTAGGTGCATTCGTAAATCACCCATCACGAAATGGGCAAACATTTTGAAAGAGCCTTCAAAAAAAATTCACTGAACCTGAACACCGCCTCTCACAACAACACTATCTGGTACACTGACACAGATGGGTTCCTAGAACACTCACATAGCAAGGGAAACCTGTACTTCAAGTGGCCCACCCTCCAGAAAACAATCCCATTTTTGGAGGGTGCCCCTTGTATCTTTATTTCTCATGGTTTCACTCATTTTACTTTTAAAAGTTTGTCTTTAAAAAATAAAAGTGAAAAAAACAGTTGTTCTTAAAAAGTAAAATTGTGCATGTGGTACATGTTAAGGACTTAGTTTGTATATCTTTTACACACTGCAATCTCAAGATGCGAATGACACTTTAATAGGAAAAAAAAGTGGTTGCAGTGTATTTTTCCATGTTTCCTTAGCACTAAAACTGGAAAAGCATAAGGAGACACAATATCCATTGCTAGTGTGGCAGGTTCATATATGATATGGACAGACTGGAAGGAAATGGTCAGATTAAAAAGAAATGTATTCAAAAAGTCATCCTCTGGTTAGTGGAGCTAAAAATGTTGGTGAACACCGCAAGTAGTTGTCGTCATGTACAATTTCCCATAAAATCAGTGTGCTTTCTCAATGAAACTATTCTCTATTTCTGGTATTTAGGAAATACCTTTTGCAATAAAGTAAATAAGTAAGTAAATGATTGAGGGAATGAATGAATGAATGAATAATAAATCATTGAATAAGAGAAAGATAGAAAATATTAAAATTTTCAACATTTATAGAATGACAGTAAACAAAATAAGTAAAATATGGAAGAATAGAGGAAATGTTCCTTTAAGTACTGAAAAATTAAAGATAAGTGATTCTTTTCATTTCTGGTAAATATGTATTTGGTAATTCTAGAACATTATTTAAAATCTAAAATCATTTCCTTAATTTGCCAATCATATCTGATGAATTATCCTCTGCACACATTAGCTATGAGCATCACACTAATGCTCTAAGCAGCCAACAAGGTCTCAAAAGGTTATAATTTATTCTGAATCACTTCTTATTAACATTTTAAGTAATGCAATTAAAATGCAAAGTGGATAATGATTATAATAAAGGACAAAAGATTCAATAATGCAGCAGCATTTCTGACATCATTTAGATTTCAAAGGAAATGCCCTAGTGAATCAATATTAATTTATAAGATACTTTTATAGTCTATATCTTTATATGAGGTCACAGTAAACCCAATAAATAGCTTACTTTTACTGCTGATAAATTGGTTTTGACTTACATTCTGGAAATAAGAAATAGTTTAATATCATTTATATTTGATCAAATTAGTATATCCTGAACTACTTTTAAAAAATATTTTTTATTTATTTTTAGAGAAAGGGGAAGGGAGGGAGAAAGAGAGGGAGAGAAACATCAGTGTGTGGTTGCCTATGGTGGTCTTCCTACTGGGGACCTGGAGCACAACCCAGGCATGTGCCCTGACTGGGAATCGAACTGGTGACCCTTTAGTTTGCAGGCCAGCTTGCAATCCACTGAGTCACACCAACAAGGGCTGTATTTCCTGAACTCTTACAAGTTTTTTAACAGTATAGTAAAAACATATTGAAAAAAATTAGTTGGAGTATAAGGAAGATTTTAGAGACATATTTGGTGTGATTAAGCAAGATGCTTATATACTATAAAAGGAGTAAAAAAGGATGGCTTAAATTCAAGATATTAATCATTCAACAAACATTTATAGAATGTATAGTGTGAGCAAAACTCTAAAAATTCATACAATAGGAGAGTAAACATTCAATGGAATTTCATAGAGATTAACCAGCTATTGAGATAAACTGAGAAATAATTTTCAGAAAGGTTGAGGTCTGAGCCATGTCTGAAAGAACAAAAAAGAATTTGTCAGATAGAGAAGAAAGAACATTTCTGATAAAGGGAGTAGCACTATTCAAAATTTCAAAAGTATGAAGTTCAGTGCAAACTCAGGGAAAGAGGAATTTGTTCCATCAGAGGACAACTTTATAATCAAAGTGAATAAAGCAAATGAGACCAGAAAATTACTTGTCCTTAAATGTAAATTGGGAAGTAATTTGTCAATGATGCCATGTTCTACATACATTGACATTTAGATGGTTAAGAATATCTAGTGAAAATGAACCTCTAACATTATCTCACATTGCCACTTTTTAATGATTTTCAGTATGGAGAGTATCTGCTGTCAGCAAAAAATATTTATTAGGGGTCTATATGTAGGAGTCAGAGAACTAGATGATGAAGGATAGGTATAGGTAAAGCAGAAGTCTTTTATGTCATAGAGTAACTCATAGAATGTGTATTGAGAGGAATTCCATTTTCAGTATGATATGTAAAGACTGGAACTTGTTATCCCCACCCTGATAATAAGAAAAAAAAAGACTGAATAAACTGAAAAGCAATTACTTTTCTTGGCCCAGTGTCATTATAAGAATGCCCATCATGTAAAGAATTTTTATAAGAGTTTATTTAAGCAAAACTGATGACATGCAGGAAGCAAGATCTCGAATGCTTTAATGAAAGAAAATTGTGCAGTTCTTTTTATACATGGAATTAAGAAGGAGACCTACAGTCAAAAAAGAAAAAAGGGCCCATGGATATGAACAACATTGTGGTGATTGCTGGTGAGAGGTGGGTATAAGGGGACTAGATAGCAATGGAAGAAATATAATGAAGATTCAATTTTTAAAAAGAAGAAAATAAGTAGCTCCCTCTTTGGAACATCACTGTGAACTATGATGGCATTGTTTACTACTTGAACCCCTCCCTCCACCCCCACCTCCCAAAGAAAAGAAAGGAATCTAAGGAAGGTTGCAAGAAGGTGGGAGAAAGCAAGGAAGGGAAATATGATTGATTGGGTTTCTGATATTGAATAAGAGTATATGCTCCCTTGATAGTGGTTATGCCTCTGAGGTATCTAAAAAAGAGGACTACTCCTGACATTTCTTCCCCCAGCCCAGGCTTATTGGTAGTTTATTACTGTGTTTTTTTCCCATTATCCTTTAGTCCCACTATACCCCTTCCACCCAGCATCACCACACTGTTATCCACATCCATGAGTCCTTTTTTCCTTTTGTTCAGTCCCTCCACCCCCTACCCTCCCACCCCTATTAGCTGTTAGCTTGTTTTCTGTCTGTGAATCTGTCTCTATTGTCCTTGTCAATTGTTTGTTCATTAGATTCCCCATATGAGTAAAATCATACATGGCCTTTGTCTTTCTCTGACTGGCATCTTTCTCTTAGCATAATGTTCTCCATGTCTATCCATGCTGTCACAGAAGATAAATTTTCATTTTTTACAGCAAAATTTAGTATTGTGTTGTGTAAATGTCCAGTGGCTGCTTTAAACACTCATCTACTGATGGACACTTGTGCTGTTTCCATATTTTCACAATTGCAAATTATGCTTCAGTGAACATAGGGATGCTTATGTTTTTTTGAATTAGTGTTTTGGGTTCCTTTGTATGTAGCCCCAAAAGTGGGATCACTGAATCAAAAGGAAGATCCATTTTTAATATTTGAGTTATCTCCATACTGCTTTCCACAGTGGCTGCAACAATCTGAATTCCTACCAACAGTGAAAAGGATTCCTCTTTCTCCACATCCTCACCCAAACATGTTTACTGGATTACTGATGATTAATATCCTGACAAGTGTGAGATGATATCTCATTGTGGTTTTCATTTGCATTTCTCTGATGATTAGTGATGTTGAGCTTCTTTTCATATGTCTATTGGCCATCTGTATGCCCTCTTTAGAGAAATGTCTATTCAGGTTCTTTGCCCATTTTTTACTTAGGTTGTTTTTTTGGTGTTAACTTTCATAAGTTCTTTATACATTTTGGGTTTTAACTCTTTATCAGATGTATGGGCAAATATGTTTTCTCATTCTGTGGGTTGTCTTTTTATTTAGTTGATGTTTTCCTTTGTTGTGCAAAAAATTTTTAGTTTTATTTAGTCCCATTTGTATGTATGTATGTATGTATTTATTTTTGTTTCTTCACCTGGGAAGATGTATCTGAAAAAAATATTGCTATAAGAAATGTCCAAGATTTTACTGCCTCTGTTTTCTTTTAGGATTTTTATTGTTTGGGGTCTAACATTTAAGTCTTTAATCTACTTTGTATTTATTGTTGTATACGGTATAAGAAGGTGGCCTAGTTTCATTTATTTGCATATATCTGTCCAATTTTCCCAACACCGTTTATTGAATAAACTCTCTTTAGTCCATTGTGTGTGTTAGTTTCGTCTGTCAAATATTAATTGACTATAAAGTGTGGGTTTCTTTATGGGCTTTTTCTTCTATCCCACTGATCTGTGTGTCTGTTTTTATGCTATGGCCATGCTATTTTGGTTACTATGGCCTTGTAGTATAGTATGAAATTAGGTAACGTGAATCCTCCAGCTTTGTTTTTCTTTCTCAGGATTGCTGTTGCTATGCAAGGCTTTTTGTGGTTCCATATAAACTTTTTAAGTACTTGTTCTACTTCTGTGAAATATATCATTGGAATCTTGATAGGAATTGCATCGAATCTATAGATTGCTTTGGGTAGTATGGACATTTTAATTATGTTAATTCTTCCTATCCATGAATACAATATGTGTTCCCACTTATTTGTATCTTCTTCATTTTTCTTCAATGTCTTGTAATTTTCCAGATCACAAGATTATAAGATGGGATATTGGAAAGCCATCATTTTTTATATCATCAATGAACCACTTACCCCTGTGCATGTATCAGGAAGTTATTTTCCTTTAGATACTACAAGAGCCCTGCTTCCAGTGGTAACAGGTAATGTTTCTCTAGTAACATGTTTACCAAAATAGATGGCATTCTGGACTATAAGATATACATTAATGAGATGAAAATAATATAAATTATAAAAAGCATAATCTCATAACACAATGGAATTAAGCTTGGTGTAAATAACAGAAAGATAAATGGAAATCCTGAATATTTGGGGATTAAGCAACACACTTCTAAATAACAGTGGTTCAAATAATATCTCAACAGATGTTTAAAAATAGTTTGAACTAAGTAAACATAAAAAAAAAACACCAAAATTTTATAACTAAAAATATTTCTCAAATAAAATAAAAATAGTAATAATAGTGCATAGAGGAAAATTAATAGCATTAAATGCAACTCTGAGAAAGGAAGAAAAGTATAAAACAGCAATCTAGGATTTCACCTTAGGCAGCTAGAGGAAGAGAAGCAATGCAAACTTAATGTAGTCAGATGGAAATAATACAAATTAGAGCAGAAGTCAATAAAATTTTAAAGAGCAAGAGAAAAATCCTGCAAAAGCAAAAGCTGGTTCTTTAAAAGGTCAATAAAATTTCAAAGTGCGTAATGAGGTTAACCAAGAAAAAAAATGGGAGAAAAAACTAATGTCATAAATGTCGTAACAATCACAACTAGTTATGCTAATAAAAAGGATCATAAAAATTCTATGAAAAATTGTAGGCCTATCCATTTAAACTTGGATAAAGTGAACCAACTCCATGAAAGACACCACCACCAAAACTCACATAAATAGAAACAGGTATATTTGAATAGGTTTATTGGTAAATAGGTTTTATTGGTAAAGATAAAGTTTTATTGGTAAATAGGTTTTATTGGTAAAGATATTATTTCAACTATAATAAGTTTCAAAAAAGGAAAACACCAGGCCTGGATGGATTCACTGGTGAATATTACCACACTTTTGAGGAAGAAATTACATCTGTTTTCTCCTATGTTTTCCAGAAAATAGAAGCAGATGGAAGGATTTCCAACCTGTGTGAAACCAGCATTACCCTACTGCCAAATCCTATAAATACATAACAAAAAGAGAAAACTACTGATGGATATTGCTTAAAAACACAGATGCAAAACCCAAAAACAAATATTAGCAAAAAATTATGTCTATCTATTCAGGATAAATTTAAAGTGAATAAAGTCAACTCAGAAGTTAAAGTAAAGCTACTAAAGGGTAAAGGGTGTCAAATATATGGTGGCAGAAGACGATTTGACTTTATGTGGTCAACACATAATGAAATATACAGATCGTATATAAGAGAAATACACTTGAAGCTTATCTAATCTGATTAACCAATTTCACCCCAATAAATTTTAATTAATTAATACAAAGCAGTACAACCCACATCAGATAGTATAAAAATTATATTACTATGTCAAATAAAGCTGAAAAAAGTATTTGATAAAATAAAACATCAAAACATACTGTGATGTATATGAAGCATTTTTTACAAAACTATTGGCACGCATACATTTAAAATATGATCCAATTAAGATAAAATTTATGCTGAGTTAAAAAAGGCTGATCCTCATAAAGTACATACTATATGATTCCACTTTTACAAAATTATTTAAATAACAAAATTTGAGAAGTGAAAAGATTAGTGATTGCCAGGAATTAAGACTGAGGTTCCTAGAATAAATGAGTATCAGTATAAATAGGCAACATGAGTGATCCTCGAGGGGCTTGACTTCCTCAGTATCTTGACTGCAGTGTGGATTCTTGAAGGTACATCAGTTATATTAAAAATTAATGGAACTCACATACATACGTAAATGGATACAAGTAAAATTGGGAAAACTTAAATAAGATTGATGGATTGTTATCAATGTCAATACCCTAATTGTGATTCTGTACTATTTTTTTTTGTAAAGTGTTATTATTGGAAAAAATTGGAAAATGTGTGGCAGAGGTCTCTCTCTGTGTTGTTTCTCACAACTACATGAATCTATAATTATTTTAATAAACACTTCAATTAAAAATATTTAAAGACAGAAAGCGTAAACTTAGTTTTTCTTTCAGTCATACATAGAGCTATACTGGTGTCCCAGAATTGCCATCATATTTCCATCCTTCCAAAAGTAGGTTATAAAGCCTAGAGGTAACCTGTTCTCTCTGAATTATCATATTTTCATCCTTCCAAATATATACTACAAAACCTAAATTGTTTAAAATAGTATTTATGTGTACAAAATGTTTCATGTATTTAACACTAGTGGCAAAATATCAAGAATCTTTTGCATCTGAAAGTTTTCATTTTGTCAACCTTAAGTAATTAGCTAAATATTTCTCCAGCAAAAAGAACTTACTAGGGAACAACAAAGAATTGCAATTAACAACATGAGATTTCATCTCGAACCAATGAGAGAAATATTCTTTTATAACAGAATGGAAGGATTTCAGAGAGACTGTTGTAAATAAAGAATCTAATAGAAGAAACTGGGAGCTTCAAATGTGCTGCTTTTTTATTGGCTGAGTGGTTGTAAGTTAGAAGAAGATCCTCCCTCTTCCTGTTAGAGTAGTAGAGTAAAATAAAATCTTCCTAATCAAAATGGAAAGTATGTTTCCTTCTGTTTGGGGTGATTGAAGATGAGTGGAAAGGCATGAGGGCTTCCCTTATAGGCCCTCCCAGGTCCAATTTAAATGAGGTTTCTGTTTATTAATCTTCATAATTTATATATTTCATAAAGATTTTTATAAATTAATGAACTTTTCTCATTCTTCTTAGTATCTGCATAATATTCTATTTTATTACTATTCCACAATCATTTCACCATCTCTCTGTTTTTAATATTTCTTCTTAAAAATCCATACATCAACAAATGTTTTTGTATGTTATTTTATTCTTATTAGAAAGTAGATCTGAAAGATACATTTTTAGATATTACAATCACTTCATACCATTGTATATGCCTATACAGCTTGCTAAATGTTGGCAATTATTAGATATTTCATAAATTTATGCTAGCAACAAGTGCACATAATTTTTGTAATACTTTTATGAAAACAATGTGAAATTAAACTCTATTATTATTGCAACTCTAATAGAAAAATTAGGTCTTGACAGATTAGCAACTCTGTATTGCTTGCTTTAAGGTGAGTAATGGTTGACATTTTAAAAATTTAATTGTTGTTAATGATTTTTCCAACTAACACTGAGAGTCACTTAGGAATTATTAGGAACATCCTTACAAGTTGCTTAAACCATGAGTATAAAAGTTACAGAATATTTATGAAAATTCAGTAATTTATACAATCTGCAAATTATCAGTGGAGAAATAGACCAAATTTGTCAATGTAAAAAGATTTATCTGTGAAAAAAATATAATTTTTATTCTGGACATAGCTTTAATGCTAATGTGAATTTTGGTTTATTATTATTATAATTATTATATTTCATATACTTTTTTAAATTATGCATATATATTTTCAATAATCAGTGACCTAGACTCTAGCTATTCTTTTTTTTTTATAAATATTCTTCTAGCCTACCTTTTTAAAAAGATTTTATCTATTTACTTTTAGAGAGGGAAGGGAGGGAAAAAGAGAGAGAGAGAGAGAAACATCAATGTGTGGTTGCTGGGGGCCATGGCCTGCAACCCAGGTATGTGCCCTGACTGGGAATAGAACCTGTAATGCTTTGGTTTGCAGCCCGCGCTCAATCCACTGAGCTATGCCAGCCAGGGCTCTAGCTATTCTTTTGATTTTAATATTTAGAGGGCACCATTTCTGTGTAAATTTCTTTACCAAAAACTCAGAATACAGAGCAACTTGATATTTAAATTAATAATAGGTTATATTTAAATTGTAGGATTTATTTAAATTTTTAGCTTATAAACAATTTAATAGAAGAGCAAGAAAATGACTTTAATTGAAACACTCATTCAGACATGAAAATAACTGGCATTAATAACAAAGGGCTGAAAATCAATGCATTGAAATGACAATCAAGGTGATAATTTCAAAATTCTTTATAATTATATAATCAAAGGAAACCATTTGACTTTTCCATGAAATCCTCCAATATCCTGTCATAGTATGACAGTCAATATCCAATTGGAATGTGAGGTCTACCAAGCAGTATCTCATCACTACATAATGCCATGGTGAAGATGCATCACAAATCTAATTGTCTATGTCACTAACGTACATCTCTTCTACTTGTTTTCAGAAAACATATTTGAATCTGTCTTTGCTTAATAGATGGTCTGTTTACTTGCAAAATAAACATGTTTTAAAAACTGCCACATAGCTGTAAAATGTATCATGTACCCAGTTCTTGTTTTCTTGTTTGCATGTTAAAATATATCTATATGACTGACAAATATTTTCATCCAAGACCAAAAATAAAATCTTCCAGTTAGATGATGAGCTGACTATATTTATTCTCACCAAAAAAACAAAAAACAACCAAACTAGATTGTGGGACCACATGAAGATACACTTGCATCGACAGTGAGCTCTGATTTAAAGTAGAATACATTTTTATTGGACTATTTATATGTTTTAAAAAAATATTTTATCTAAAGTGTCACACATTCGATTCCCAGTCAGGGTACATGCCTGGGTTGCAGGCCATGACCCCCAGCAACCACACATTGATGTTTCTCTCTCTCTCTCTTTCTCCTTCCCTTCCCTCTCTAAAAATAAATAAAATAAAATCTTTAAAAAATAGAAATAAAAATCTGCATTCTCTTTAAAAAATATTTCATTAACAATCTAAGAAATTTTAGTATATGCATCTGAGGATAATAGGGTAAATAAAACAAAAGTAACAAAAAATCTTATCTCTTGCAATGATAATACACTTTGACACATTTTGATATATTTCTAGAAAAAGGACTCCTGAACATGGACAACAGTGTGGTGATTAGAGGAAAGATGGTATAAAAGTACTAAATAGTAATAGAAAAAGTACAATAAAACTACAATTTAAAGTAAAATAAAAAAGAAATATCTCTATAAATTAATGTTTACTAGACCATTTTATCAAGTATTACTAAGTGAGAAAGTTTAGCATAAAATTAAAATTTTATTTTAGATTAATTTGAGTTAAATGTTTAGGAATCAGTGATTCCTAAATCTATCTAAACCACAGAGTTTTAAATTTATTTCCACTAATGAATATAGAAATGGATACATACAAGTGCATGTACATATATATATATATGCATATGCATATATATAGAATCCAGGTAAGATAAAATGATTATTAGTTTAGTGATTTGGTAAATTAGAAATATAATATCCCCAAATTGTATACTGAGAATTTGTTTAGTATAGAAATGAAGAACAAACTTAAAAATTATCAGTTTATTTATTATAGAGTGACGCAAATCAGTCAGAAACTAGAGGGGCATCAACACTGTAAGAGAAAAACAGCACTGAGTGATATTTTATTTCAGTGTAAGTCAATTTCAAGTGTCAGCTAGAACTCAGGAATAAATTCAAAGTCTTATTGGCTTGAAGACTCAAAGGACAAAATTCAGAGACTCTGCGGCACCTGGGAAATGAGAATAAGTCCTAGAAAGGAAAGAGCCATATATTAATGGACTTAAATTCTAGGTATATACTCTGTCTAAATTTTGAAGTGATCCATAAACTTTACATCTGAAGAGCAAACCATAAACTCTTTTGAAAGTTTAAGATAAACCTGAAATTTAACTGCTACCCAAGAAAAAGAGTTTACATTTTAAATTTGATTTTAAAAAATGTATGCTATAAAAGAA
Source organism: Phyllostomus discolor (assembly GCF_004126475.2). NCBI lineage: Eukaryota > Metazoa > Chordata > Mammalia > Chiroptera > Phyllostomidae > Phyllostomus > Phyllostomus discolor. The sequence goes on from NC_040905.2 coordinate 53,743,507, forward strand.
AAACAACAGACTAGCAAAATCTCTCTGGAGGAATATAACAAAATCACAAATCTTCTCAACAAACATAGCCTCCATAATATTCGCAATATAATCCAACATTACCATACATGTAATGGTATGCCACATACAATGAGACATAAGAATCTGGCCTATTCTCAAGAAAAACAGAGGAAGGAGTTGAAGAATAAGAAAATGAATCATGTAAATTATCTAATCAGAACAAGAGAGAATAAATATAGCAAACAGAAACTTACAGAGACCTGTGGAAAAAATATGAGAAGATGTAATGTGTTATATAGTTCTCCAGAAGGAGAGAAAAGAGAGACCATGTGGCAGAAAAAAGTTTCAAAGTTTTTTGAAAATATGCAGTATATTTACAATCTCACATGATTTCATTCATATGTGGAATCTAATGAACAAACTGAACTAACAAGCAAAATAGAGATAGACTCATACATAGCAGGATGATAGCTAAGGGGTGGGGAGGATAGGAGATGGAAGGGTTGACCAAAAAGGAAAAAGGACTCATAGATATGGACAAAAGGGAGGTGACTGCAGGGGGAAGGGAGCATGAGAGAACTAAATGGTCATGAAAAAATTATTAAATAAAAAAGAAAGCAGTATATTTACAGATTTAATAAGCTCAACATATCCTATGTAGAATCAAACTAAAGAAGACCATATCTAGGCACATAATTATCAAACTATTGAAAAGTAAAAGTAAATAGAAAATCTTGAAAGCAGCCATGGAGGAAGGAAGGGAAGAGCTCACAATACATAAATAGTAACAAGGATTTAAGTTATCGGTGACTTATTATCCAAATCATGGAAGCAAAGACATTCAAGCAATACCTATATATATGAAAAAACCAACCCTTCTCTTTGTTTCCATGGTAAGTGTCTCATAATATAGATGGCATAATAACAATAAAATCAGAACAAGAAAATGTATAATGTATTACCAGCAGAACTGCAGTAGGAATAATGCTGACTCCTAAATGTATCAGAAAAAGTATCAGATGAATAATTAAATACACAAAAAGGGATGAATGACACTCTTTATCTATAATTTTTATCATAATTTCTTTTAAATACATATGATTGCATTAAAATACAGCATTGGATTGTGGAATTTATAACACATGTGGATACAATACATATATAATATAGTAAGTATAATTATAAGATTTAAAATTTTCCTTACTTTATTCATGTATGTTAATCCTAATAAAGAGACATTTTAGTACTAGATATTGCAATATCTGAAAAATCTCTATAAATGATATAAAGAACTATAGTTATAAAGTCAATAGCTCTCAGAGCAATAAAAACTTATGTTCACACAAAAACCTATATGAGAATGTTCATAGAGGCTTTATTTATTATAGCCAAAAACTGGAATCAACCCAAATGCCTTTTGACAGTTGAATGGGTTAGCAAACTACATTACATCCATGCCATGGACTATTACTCAGCAATAAAAAGTGATGAAAACATAAAAAATGAGGTGAATCTCTAGAGAATTATGTTGAAGTGAATCTCTAGAGAATTATGTTGAATAAAAATCCAAAAGCTAAAATATTGTATATTGTAAGATCCCATTTATATAACTTTCTTTAAATGACAAAATTATAGAAGTGGAGAATACAGAAAGAACAAATTAGTAATTAATTGGAAGGGGTCACATACAGGAAGGGGGAAAGAGAAAAATATGTGGTTTTAAAAACTAACAGAAAGGATTTTGATAGTAGAATTGCTCTCGATTTTGCCCATGTCTAGTCAATATCTTGATTTTGATATTATACTACAGGTTGTAAGGTGTCGTCATTTGGGGACTCTGAACAAAGAGCATAAGGTACCTCGACCTCTAAATTATTTTTTAAACTGTGTATGAATCTATATTTATTTTAAAATAAATAATTTAAGTGAAAATTGAAAAATCATAGTCTTGAAATGGTGAATAAAAATCAAAAAAAAATTTAGTGGGATTCTAAAACAAAGTTAGATAGCTTCATGGTAGACAGACGTCAACAAAAAAGAAATTAAAATTTATAAAACCAAGCAAAACAAAATGAACAAACAAACAGATGACACAAGTAGGAAAGAAATGGCAGATGTAAACTCAACTGTATAAATAATTATGCTGAATGTAAATGGACTATAAAAGCTATAACCTTTAGAAAGTAAGAAAGTAAAATTGCTTGCATTTGCAAACACATGACTTTTTTAATGTGGAAAAATATTAAGGTACAGAACAAATGCTAGAGTACACACGTGAGACTAGAAAAGTAAGACTACAAAGGGAAGTTTATAAGATTATATCAAACCATTGTCTACACTGGTTGTACAAATTAAAATTTCATGAATAATAATAAAAAATCTTATTGATCTGCATATTCTCAAACCTTGATATTTTCAAACTTTTAATATATAGCAATTAAATGGTAAAATGTATTAATTTATTATAATTGTCATTTACATTGGCTGATTCCTAGTGAGGCTGATGAACTCTTTGGGGTATTAGCCCTAGGTATTTTGTTTTCAGAAATGAGAATGAATGAAGAAAGAACACTCTAGGTTTGAAAAACCGTTAAGAAGTTCAAGCTTGATGAATAGACTAGATAATATCATATGACTTAGGATCTTTTCTTCTTAATCCAAGAACATCACTTTTTCTGTAAGACTCATAATAATTTAACTTAAGAAATATAAAGTAGTACGTTAAGAATTGTTCCTGCAGAAGCATAAAGAGAGAATCCCAATCTACCTTACCAATGTGCTTAGAATCAAATTATGCAGCTCTGATTTATCTTATATTTGTTACCAATCATTTATATAAAATTTTGATAAACCTTTGTGAATGTATAAATTAAAAAATCTCCTTTATTGTTTTGTATAGAATACTTAAACAAAATCAGTATACCATTATTAATGTGATAAAGTCTCTGGTAGAATACTAGTGCCATATGTTGTCATATATGGTGCCACAACACAAAGTGAAATTGATGAAGAGCTTCATGAATTTCAGCTAGCTGCAGTTTAATTCATTTAGTCTTTTATCAGCACTATTCCATTTACATAAAAGACAAGGTTTAAACAAGTCGTCCTTTGCAATATTCTGTGTTTGACTCAAGTATTTTATCACAGCAATAATTGCATTATATTATAATGCCAAAAAATATAAAGTTACTGACAATGCACATTAAATACATATGTAATAGAGAAGGCTTATTTTAAGAATGGTAGAATTACATTTATTAGTAACATTCTCTTTCCATCAGTTGTGCTCTACAGTCAAAACTGATACCAATATATATTACTCAAAACAGTGAATCACAAGTATAATGAGAAACCTACATCCATTTGCAAAAGTGTATAAAGGTACCCTACTCTGAACTCAGAAATTTGGGGTTTTCAAAAGCTAGGTACATTGCTGTTCAGTCCTTTGAATTTAATAGCTATAAGAAAATGTTATGGGAATTGGATGACAATCTTTCTGATTTTGTGAAAGAGTGATTATGTGATTGAGAGAGAACTATGACAAAGAGCACAAAATATAATATACTCAAATGAACTTCAGATCTGTTTTTCAAATGGAGGGCCATGACCCAATAGGGGGCCATAAAACTAATTTAGAGAAATATTACTATTTCAAACATGAATCAGAGTAAGAGAGAAAAGATAACATCCAAGTCGGTGGAAGCTGAGTCCACTTGCTGTTGCCCCCAACTTGAATACTCAACCAGGTTTCTGACAGATTAACTGAACATTCAATAGAATCTTAGCTGATATGATGCTTAGAAGTGAAAGAGTACAGAAGATGCTTCACAATGGGCACATATAAAACCTAGCAGGAATTGTGACTTCAAGTCAGCCAGCTGGAAGGGACAACCCACCAATGAATGAGCCATCTATAATCAAAGCACAAGTATCTCACATAAACTGAATAAAGTGCAACCCTAGAGAATCCAGATTGGGATATCAAAGAGACTGCACCACTGAATTCCACAGATCTCCTAGCACAAACAGCCAGCCCATGAAAACAGGCAGGCAAAGCAGAGTACCCTGAGATAAAACAATAGACAACAAGAGTCACCCTAAATGTGGAGAAAAATAAACAGTCCCCAATCAAAAGGAAAGGAGGAATCCCCAGAAAAGGAGCTAAATGAAATTAAAGCAAGCAATCTATCAGACATAAACTTTAAAATAATGATTATAATGGCTCTCAAAGAATTCAGTGAGAATTCCAACAAACTTTATGGGAACAACAGGGAACTTAGTGGGAACTACACCTGCATGAAGAAGAACATAGAAACTATGAATAAGAACCAGGAAAAACTAGTAATACAATATCTTAAATGAAGAATATATAGAAGGAGTTAAAAGCAGGCTAAATAAAGCAGAGGACTGAATCAGCAAATTAGAAGACAAGGTAGAAATACCCAATCAGAGCAACAACATGAAAACAGACTAAAAAAAGAATGAGGATAGCTTAAGGGAGCCTCAAGACAATGTGAAATGTAACATGCTCATTTTAGGAATATCAGGAGGGGGAAAAAGGAGCAAAGGGTAGGAAACTAGTTTGAAAAAATAATGGCAGAAAACTTCCATGACTTGGTAAGAAAAAAAGTTACACAGATTCAGGAAGCACAAAGTGTCCTAATCAAGATGAAACCAAAAAACCCTACTCTAAGACACATCACAATTAAACTGTTAAATTTTAAAGACAAAGAGAGAATCTTTTTTTTAAGAGAAATGAAGGGTTTTTTAAAGATTTTATTTTATTTATTTATTTATTTATTTATTTATTTTTAGAGAGGGGAGGGAGGGAGATAGATAGATAGAGAGAGAGAGAAACATCAATGTGCGGTTGCTAGGGGTCATGGCCTGCAACCCAGGCATATACCCTGACTGGGAATCGAACCTGTGACACTTTGGTTTGCAGCCCGCGCTCAATCCACTGAGCCACACCAGCCGGGATTAGATAATGTTTCCATTCCCACATTTCAGAGGGGGAAACTGAAGTTCAGAGCAGACGCGAGGACAGCCCAGAGGGGAGAGTGTATTCTCTCTCTGTATTCTCTCTCTGGAGTCAAAGAGAGAATCTTAAAGGCAGCAAAAAATAGCTAGTAACATACAAGGACACTTCAATAAGGCTATCAGATGATTTCTCCAAAGAAACATTATAAGCCTGAATGGGTTGACATGAAGTATCCAAGGCAATAAAAAAAAAGGAACTACAACCAACACTACTCTATCCAGAAAGGTTCTCATTTAAAATTGAAAGCAAAATAAATAGCTTCTCAGGAAAAAAAAAGAAAGCTAAAAGAGTATATCTCCACCAAGTCATCCCTGTGCTAACGGTACTGCTATAAAAAAGAAGATGAGAGAGGGAGAGATAGAGAGAGAGATAAACACAGGTATGTAAAAGTGTCAATGAATAACTACCTATCAATAATAACCTTAAATGTAAATAGATAAAATGCTCCAGTTAAAAGATATAGGGTAGCTGAATGGATAAGAACATGATCCACATATATGCTGTTAAGAAGAAACTCACCTCAGAACAAAACATCTACACAGGTTGAAAGCAAAGGGATGGAAAAAAAATATTCCAAGCAAAAGGACATGAAAAGAAAGTTGGGGTAGCGATATTTATATCAGACAAAATAGATATCAAAACAAAGTCCATAAAAAGGGACAAAGTAGGTCACTACATAATTCTTAAGGGACTGGTCCAACAGGAAGATAATAACCCTTATAAACATATATGTGCTCAGTATAGGAGCACTTAAATATATAAGGAAAATCTTGGAGGATGTAAAGAAAGATATTGACAACACAGTGATTAGAAGGAATTTTAACACCCCACTGTCAACATTGGATAGATCTTCCAAAGAAAGAATCAACAAGAATACAGTGGCACTGAACAGCACTCTAGATCAAATGGGCCTAATTGTTATATACAGAATCATTCACACCAAGGAAGCAAAATATGCAGTCTTTTCAAATACACACGGAACATCTTTAATAATAGACCACATGATAGGACAAAAAACAAGCCTCAACAAATTCAAGAAAATTGAAATCATATCAAGCATGTGCTCAGATCACAATGGCTTGAAACTGGAAACCAACCACAAGGAAAAGAAACTCTAAAATGTTCAAATACATGGAGAATGAATAACATGTTATTAAATAACAAATGGGTCAAAAATGAGATCAAGGAAAAAATTAAAAATTATCAGGAAACAAATGAAAATGAACACACAATAACCCTAACGCTATGGAACATAGAAGGCAGTACCGAGAGGGAAATTCAGAGTAATACAGGCCTACTTAAAGAAGATAGAAAAATCTCAAATGAACAACCTAATCCTGCATCTACAAGAACTAGATGGACAACAAACAAAGCCCAAAGTGAGTAGAAGGAAGAAAATAATCAAGATCAGAGTGAGATTAAATGACATAGAGGCTAAAGGAATAATTCAAAGGATCAAATCCAGGAGCTGATTTTTTTCCAGGAACAAGTTTTAATACATAATATTGACTTATTAATCACAATACCCACATGGTTGTAAAATATGATTTTAAATGTTTTTAATGATGGGGAAAGGCCCAAGGAAACACATGTCCTGGAGCCCAGAAAAGGCATAAATTATCCCTGGTCTTGTTGATCTGGGGCCCCTCTGTGAGAAGGCATCAGTTTGGGTACTATTTTTTAAATAGATAAACAAAATTGACAAAAGTTTAACCAGACTCACCAAGAAAAATATAGAGAGATGACCCCCCCCAAAAAATAAAATCAGAAATGAAAGAAAAGTTACAATTGATACCACAGAAATAAAAAAAAAAAACTGTTAGAAATTACTATGAACAACTACATGCCAAGATATTGGATGGCCTGGGTGAAAAGGACAAATTCCTAGAAACATACAATATTCAAAAACTGAACCAAGAAGCAGAAAGTCTGATAGACTAATAATAGACTAATAATAACTACTGAATTAAAGCAGTAATAAAAAACTCCCAGCACATATAAGCCCTGAAATGGATGACTTCATGGGGAATTGTACCAAACATTTAAGGAAGAATTAACTCTTCTCCTTCTAAAACTATTCCAAAAATTCAAGAAGAGGGAGAACTCTCAAACTCTTCTTACAAGGCCGTTATCATCCTAATTCCAAAACCAGGAAAAGACACAACAAAGGAAGAAAACTACAGGCCAATATCTCTAATGAACATAGATGCTAAAATCCTCAACAAATAATTGGCAGTTCATATTCAGGAAGACATTAAAAAAGATCAAACACCATGATCAAGTGGGATTCATCCCAGGGATGTAAGGAGGGTACAATATTTACAAATCAATAAATGTAATATACCACATAAACAAAATAAAGAAAAAAATCATCCTTGAGTGGTGTGGCTCAGTGGATTGAGTGCTAGCCTGCAAATCAAAGAGTCACTGGTTTGATTCCCAGTTGGGATACATGCCTGCATTGCAGGCTAGGTCCCCAGTTGGGAACACACAGGGGGTGCACAAGAGGTAACCACACATTAATGCTTCTCTCCCTCTATTTCCCCCTCCCTTTTTCTCTTTCTAAAAATCAATCAATCAATCAATCAATCAATAAATAAATAAATCTTTTAAAAAAGAAAGAAAAAATTACATGATCATATTATAGATGCTGAAAAATTATTTGACAAAATCCAGCACCTATTTATGATAAAAACACTCAGCAAAGTGGGAAGAGAGGGAGCATACCTCAATATAATAAAAGCTATATGTGAGAAATCTACTGCCAACAATATACTCAATGGGCAAAAGCTGAAATATTTTCCCTTTATATCAGGAAGAAGACAAGGTTGCTCACTTTCACCACTCTCATTCATCATAGTACTAGAAGTTCAAGCCATAGGGATCAGAAAAGAAATAAATAAAAGTTATCCAAGTTGGAAAGGAGGAAGCAAAACTGTCATTGTTTGCAGATGACATGGTAGTATACATAGAAAACCCTATGGACTCCACCAAAAACCAAATTGACCTATTAAGAGAATATGGCAAAATAATATGATATAATGTCAGTATTCAGAAATGGAATAGCAGTTTTGTACACTGACAATACAACATCAGAAGCAGAAACTAGGAAAAAATCCCATTTGCTAGAGCCATGAGAAAAAATAAAGTACTGAGGAATAAATTTAACCCAAAATGTAAAAAACCTGTACTCAGAAAACTACAGAACTCTCAAGAAAGAAATTAAGGAAGATACAAATAAATGGAGCATATACCATATTTATGGGTTGGAATAATTCAACTCATTAAAATGTCCATACCACCCTAAGCAATCAACAGATTTTATGAAATTCCTATTAAAATACCAAGGGCATACTTCACAGATCTAGAACAAATATTTCAAATATATATATGGAAACAATAAAGATCCAACATAGCCTTAGCAATCTTAAGAAAGAAGAACACAGTTGGAGGGATCAAAATACCCAATATCAAGCTATACTGTAAGGCCACTATAATCAAAACAGTCTGTTACTGGCATAAGAACAGACACATAGATCAATGGAACAAAATAGAGAGTCAAGAAAGAAACCTATGTCTCTATGGTCAATTAATATTTGACAAAGGGAGAATAAGCAGGACATGGAGTAAACATAGCCTCTTCAATTAATGGTGTTGGGAGAACTGGACTGATACACGCCAAAAAAAAAAAAAAAGAAAGAAAGAAAGAAACTAAGCCACCAACTTATACCATATACCAGAATAAACTCAAAATGCATAAAAGACTTAAATATAAGTCATGGCATCATAAAAATCCTAGAGAAAAACTAAGGCAGAAAAATTTCAGATATCCCACATAGCAATATTTTTGCTGATATCTCCCCTAAGGCAATGGATATAAAGAAAATAATATTGGGTGGGTGGGCTGGATTGGGAGTAAAAGGGAGAAAACCATGCTTGAACGATGATTAAAATAAATATAAAAAGAAAATAATAAAGAAATGGGACTACATCTAATTAAAAAGCTTCTGCATGGCTAAAGAAACCATGATCAAAATGAAAAGGGAACTGACCATATGAGAGAACATATTTGCCAATGATACATAAGGCAAGAGTTTAATCTCTTAAATATATAAAGAACTCATATGACTCAACACAAGGAAGACAAACAATCCAATTTAAAAAAATGGGCAAAGGACCTGAATAGACACTTCTCCAAGGAGGGCATACAGATGATCCATAGACATATGAAAAAAAATGATCAATATCACTAGCCTTTCGGGAGATGCAAATTAAAAAAGAGGGGTTGGATTGAGGGTAGGAGTGAGGATGGCTGGTGTTGGGGGAAGGAGTGGGGGGAAAATGGAGACAACTATATTTGAACAACAATAAACAAAATAAAACCTTAATGAGATATCACCTTACACCTGTCAGAATGGCAATCATTAATAAGTCAACAAACAAGTGCTGGCAAGGATGCAGAAAAAAGGTAACCCTAGTGCACCATTGGTAAGAATGCAGACTGGTGCAGCCACTATGGAAAACAGTATGAAGTTTTCTAAAAAAAAATAGAAAATGGAACTCCCTTTTGATCCAGTGATTCCAGTGCTGGGAATATAACCTAAGAATGCACCCTTATATTCATAGAAGTGCTACTTGCAATAGCTGAGTGCTGGAAATATCCTAAGTGCCCATCAATAAAATGAGTGGATAAAAAAGAGCTATGGTACCTTTGCACAAAGGAATACTTTGCAGCAGAAAGAAAGAAGGAACCCCTACCTATTGCGACAGTGTGGAGAGAATGGGAGAATATTTTGCTAAATGAAATAAGCTGGTCAGTGAAAGAAATCCTATATGATCTTACTTATAACAGGAATCTAATGAAAAAATAAATAAATTACAAACAAAATATAACCATAGGAATAGAGACATGAAACATACTGACAGTGACCAGAGGGGAGATGGGAGGGAGATAACAGTGAAAAGAAGGGGAAGAGGCTAATCAAAAGATATGTGTGAATGATCCATGGACATGGACTACAATGTGGTAATTGACTGTAGAGTTGGGGGTGAGATGGGTAAATGGGACAAAGGGGGGAAAATTGAGACAACTGTAATAAATAATAATAAAAATGATTAAAAATAACAAATCAATGAAAAAATCAAACAGAATAGAAATACTAAAATATATAACATGTAATACAGATATATACAAATAAAACTCTATTATATAGGTTTGTTATGTTTATTATACATGCTTGCTTATGTATAATATATTGTCAACTACAGGTTGTTGTAAAAATATTTCAAGCCACAGATCATCATAGTTGACAATATAATATTCAGATTATAGGATTTAGTATGATATTATTTGAATCTATTTCAAATGTAGGATTTTCATATCAATTTGTTATTTGACATACTTATAATAACTAACGTGTTTTGAGTTTCTGTTATATTCTAATGGTACTATTCTAGGCTAAAATTTCTAAACTCTCTCTCTCACACACACACACACACAAACACACTCATATTTCATTTATTCTCACAAAATCCTGTATGGGAAATGACATAGCTCTTCTTGGATGATAGTTTAAGCTAGTTGTCTAAAGTACAATCATAGCTATGATTATAATAATCCTTGATCTTTTAATAGAGAAGTAGGTGCCCTATGGCTTTTATCATTCAACCTCTATTGACAATTATCTATGACATACAAGTAAAATGAAAATGAAAAAAATTGCTCAGAACATGTACTAAGACAGCTATATCATTGTATCAGTTAAATATTTTTGTTACTGAAGCCCACCTTAAAATATATTTTGTGAAAAAGGAATTTTATTATTTTATGTGATCAAGATGGCAGGATTACCATTAGAAACAAGAATCAGACTTGATTCAACCTCTTGCCTTTGCTTCTAAAGATAGGTTGTGGTCATTTTCTCTTATGGATTGTTTGTGTTTTATAGCTCTATCCAAGAGTTCCTGCCTTTGAGCAGCAACAACTTTGAGCAGGAGTGGCGAGGAAATACCCTCTGCTCTCATGCTGTATCCCGATGGATCACAGGTCTCAATGGGAGGATTATTAACTCTGCCATGCAAGGGACACACAGTTGGAGACATCTAATAGTATTCAGGGGTAATCATCTTTCTCAATTTCACTGGCTTTTTCTATATATTTCCCTTTTGAGATAGTTCATTAACTTTGACATGGATCAATGAATTTAGCTTTTAGAAACTGGCAAATTATATGATTAGTAGTCCTCAGTAGTCTTGGATCACTGGAACTTGGAATAATAGACTTCCTTTAATCAAAGTGTTCTTCACTTGAATATGCCAAATACTATTTTGAGAAAAGTAGCCAAAACTCTTCAGAACTCTGATTTTTTTCTACACAGTGCTCCAAATTCTCAGAAATAATTGACATGTGACTAAGATTCACAGAGTTAAAATAATTACTTAGTTAAATGATATGTAACCATGATACAGACTGGCAAAAGCAAATTCTATAATGCAAAATGAAGTAAGCGTTTCTTAGTAAGCAGAACTAATATTATTCTTACAACTTGTTTAGTTATGTCCATCATACAAGATAGCATCAGACTGTCTCTTTGTGCACCAATCACAGATTTTTAAGTAAATTTATTGAGGTGAAATTGGTTTATAGGATCATATAAGATCATACAGGTCTTAGGTGTACATTTCTATGACATATGATCTGTACACTACATTGTGTGTCCACCACCCAAAGTCAAACTACCTTCTGTCATCCTGCATTTGGCTCTCTTTACCACCCCCTACCCTCTTTCCTCTGCTAACCATCACACTGTAGTCTGTGTCCATGAATTTCAGTTTTATAATCCATATATGAGTGAAATCACATGGTTCTTAGCTTTTTCTGACTGACTTATTCTCTTAGCATACTATTCTTAAGGTCCAACCCTACTTTCCATGAAGCATTCACTCAATGTAGACACAAAAGCCCTTGAGACTCAGTATTCTGAAAAGAGTATACAAATTAGTAAAGTTTGTAGACTTTTCCTAGAGATATGGTACCTGAGGCTGAATCAATTAATGGACTTGGGCATCCTGGGATGCCATAACAAAATATAATAATTTGGGTAGCTTAAACAATAGGAATTTATTTCTCACTATTCTGAAGAATAAAAGACCAAGATCAAGGAGACAGCATGGCCATATTTCAGATGGGGGCTCTCTTCTTGGCTGGGAGACCTTGTCACCTGGTAATTTATATGTTGTTTGTATAATGATTTTGCTTTTTACATAAGTAAATAACCATGCGTTCTAAGCCTCACAAATCCTTAATTGATTTTTGAAAATTAATCATACTAGTTAGCTTTCAAGTATTAATTAATTATATGTGTGTGTCTATATGTTTATATATACACTAAATAAATATATACATATATATTCACATACAGTTTCTCTTCATAGACTTTCAGAGAAGCTAAGTCTAGCAATTTGTTGTCAACAAAAACCGCCTTTACTATCTGATTTCTAGGTTATATATAAGGCTCATAACCATATAATTGTTGTTCTATACCACATGAGCCATTATGTCTAGTAATTCCACTTGAAAGACTTGGTACTGGCCACAAAACTTATCTGGTTACCACATAAAAATTAACTGCTGGTCTTTTTTAAAATTTTGTTATTTTATCTTAATTGTTCCTGTACATAACTGCTGGTCTTGAATGCCAGAATAGTTTATGTTGACAAAATATTTTGTTAAAAGATGTTTAAATTTTTCTTTTCCTTTATTTGTTTTATTTTTGGTTCTTTCCAGGTTGGGATTAACTCTATTGAGAAAGCCCAAGGTAGAATGGAAGTGTTTATTAAATGTGTATTCAAATCCTCCAGTCAAAGGTGAACTACTGTAGGTCTTACATATTGCAGCTTGGCTAGTAGGTGCCTTTGTCTTAGAAACTACTTTTCCCAGGGGAAGACTATAATAAAAGAGTCAATGGTCTGTAAATTGAAACTAAAATGCTCCAGCTAGTCTTGTACATAAATACTTTTCTTTATAGTTTACACTACTCAGAATTCAGATGCTGTTTAGGCAATGAACTTAAGTTTTGTTATTCTTGTTCTTCCTAAGGGCTTGACATGAACTTGCAAAGAGGTGAACAGAAAGTATAGAAGTCTTGAGATATTTTAATTCTAATTCAACAGATGAAAAAGTCAACCAGCTAAAAGAAAAGGAATAGAAACTTGGACAGACAAGAAAATGAAATAAAAACCTTTCCAGGTATTATCATTTTATGCTATTTAATTGTATTAAGTATATCATAGTCAATGGCCATAATGGGATGACTATGGAGGCAAATAGTCTAAATCAAATTTCTTCAGCTCATTTGTGCATTATGTTTTTCTATTTTCCATATTAAACTTTCATAACTGATTCATCTTACCTCTTATGTTAGATTACTTAATTGCCACAGACTACCATGGCTTGGGGAGTCATTACTCATCAAAGTATAAGCAGAATTCTTTTCAAAGAAATTCATAAAATCAGTGCCCATTTCCTAAGAATCAGCACAAGTAATTTGTATGTGGAATATGCCTTTAAAACATCATTATGAAATTTTTAAAAATATATAATTTAACACGTTAGTGGCATATAACATTATTGTTAATATAATCATTGTTTTTCAATTATTGATCTTCATATGAAAACAGTGTAAACATATTAAACTAAGTGAGGTAAAGCTGAGCATGTATGTTTCATCAGACAAATGTTAAAAAGTAATCTTTCTAGCTATAAAAGATATTTTAATGGCTGCCACTTGAAAAGTAGGACCTTCATTCGATTTATAATACTCCTCATACACTCTGTTTCCATCTTTAGAACATAATTCAAAATAACATATTTCAAAAGGAGTTTATGATAAAGATAGTCTTAAAAATACACTTTTGCATCTGATCTTCCTTCTGCTGGCATCTTTCCAATTTTAATAAGAAAAAAATATAAAGGATGTATATACAATCAAAACATCCTGGAGTATGCTAATCTAACTAGAAGTAAGGCAAAAGAAAAAAAAGAAAGAAAAATTAAGGGATATATTTTTTATTCACATATTCTTTTCTTATGTTCCAATTCTCTTTTTGCCCTCTGTCACTTTCTCATCATCTTTTATCAAAACACTTCTGAGTGCTATCTTATTGACTCTGTAATCAATCAACTAGATCACCTTGTTCTGCAAAAGTTCCCTGGGAGCCTGACCTCTGCTACCTGATATTGACTATTTTCTGCTAAGATGCTTATAGCTCCTATTATGTTAAAACTGTATTATAGCATTACCAATTTAAGATGTGCCTTTATCACAAAGAAGACTAATTGCAGGAATTTGTCTTGATAGCCTACAGAGGAGAGATTAGAGTCAAATTGAAAGAATGCTCCTAATGTGTTGGCTTTGGTTGTCATGAAAAAGATCTGGTATGAAATTGACAAGTGGCACGGATTATCTAGAAATTTTAGATTGTAAGAGTACAAATATAAAAATTTAAAATTCAGATGGGTTTTTTCTTGACTTAAATGACTGACTGGAGAATTAAAAATGTGTGCTTAACTCTGAAATTCAATCCATGTTGCTCCTTTGAACCAAATCAAAGATCATGTTTTTATGTATTTTTCTCCTAGAATGCTATTAAGTGAGAAATTCAAAGTGACCAATTCCAACATTCTGTTTACAATAAATGGGACAAGATTAAGCTTATTCTGATTATGTAATAATAATAATCAAATGCCTGTCTTTGGGGCTGTCTTTCCAAACCAATATTGATAGAGATGCAAGAAAGGATGGTACACATTATTGAACAGCTGAAAAATTAACTCTTAGGGGAATACCTATTGCATTATTGAGAAGTATGTAATTCATGAGTGAAAATTAGTAAGAAAAAATACATATAAATAAGAAAATAGTCTAAGATTTAATTCATAAATATTTATCGATTTACTTAAGTACTAACACATTAGTGAATAAAGCAGTAGCAATATGTGTACTAATTGAAATTTGACAAATGATGTCACACTTATAAAATTGCAAGTTACTTTCCTTACATATTCTATCCTACCCACTGATTTTATAAATGAGTGGATTTATTTTTAAAGACTGTAAGGTTCAGGACAAATCTCATTACCTACCTGCTGTTCCTCCCATGAACTTAACCTGTTAATCAAAACACCACCTGGTATAGATCATTCGGATATTAGGAAATATAATTGTTTATCTCTTAGAGTTTATGTTATCAAATCAAGAACCATTTTTTGTGTTTGAATAAAATGAGGGCACACATTAGGATATATGGAAATATCCTCTTCCACAGCCTCTATTTGTAAGACTCTCCATGATACCTGTATTGTTTTACAGTCTTAATATATTTAAATACTAATAACAGTATATTGACACAGCTTTTGCAGCATCATTATATTCTCTTATCATTCTTTATAACTTTTTAAGAAAAATTTATTTTATAATTTCCATAAAGTTAACAGGAAATACATTAGTTACAATGACATTTGCATCAAAATAACAACTAAAATGTCACTAAGAAGATATTGTTTTATAAGTACCACGCACTAACCGATTGTGCTACTAGAGCTCCAAAATATTGTTGATTATACATGATCTCACAGCTTTCAAGAATAACTAGAGGCAAGGATTCTACATCTTCGGGTTAAGTACAAATTACAATCAATGGGTTTTCTCATATAATAAATACAAGCCCGCCTTCATTTTCCCAAATATGAATGGGAAGGAGATAAAATCCCATACTATATTGCACAAAGAGACTCAAATTTTATATCTTAGATCCAAACTATTTCTAAAATGCACTAATTACTCAAATAGAATGTAAACAGCTTGAAAATAAGTTTGTGATCCTACAACCAATATTTGGATAATTGCATACAGCTTGCCACATACTCATTACTTTTGTTAAAAGTTGTGTGTTATTTTTTATGATTTTAAGTGGAAATTCATCCATAACCTAAGAAAACACATAATTTAATGAAAGAGAATATATCAAGAAATAATAACACATAACTCGGTTTAGTATGTATATATTCTTATGCGTCCTGAACTTTGGTAGGATTAATCATCCCTGTTGAGAGAAACAATTTAATTGCTATTCCCTGATTTATATGTACATTCTGACTTATATATATACAGAGTCACAGCAGTTGGGAAAAAAACACATATTTGTATAGTGAATGTACAATAACTTTTTTTCTTTCAGTATTCCCTACATTTTCTTTCATGCAAAAGGTGGAGTCATCTTCATTTATTCGAAGCACTTTGGCTCTAAAGTGCAGATAGAAGTAGTATTTAAAATGAAAGTTCAATAAAACTATAAAACAGAATAGTTGATTGTGGAGTAAAAGTGGAATATTTATTAAAGGAATGTGAGTGAATAATAATCATGCAGTTCACAAAACATTGACTGGTTATGCATACTCTCTTCAGATATATTTCTTTCAATGTGATCCTCTCTGATAACTAACAGGAATAACTATGATTTTTGCTTATCTGAAAATAGCCATTTTGCAGGTAAGATTTTATCACTGTTGATGGTCTGTCTGGCAAAAGTGCAGCCATTGTTAATACAAAGAGAATGGTTTGTGAGACATTGATGTAATGTGGCAGTCAGGGAAAGTGGACTGGAATGTGCACATGTGAATAAGGATAGCTTCACTGGGGTGGTAGATTCTGTTGGGTGAGCATGTGTACTGTGTGGCCCTCACATTCAGAATGACTGAGCTAGTAGAGCAATGAATCTGAATTATATTTTGCATTAAGCTTGAACATTCCTCTGCAGAAACTATTTAGATGAGTCTGGAGACTTTTGAAAAGAATTTAATGACTTCAGTGAGAAAGAAAGCATGGCCCAAACACTTCAAAGATGGTCAAGAATCTATTAAAACTGATCCACCTGCAACAAGCAGAACACCTGAGAGTGCTGAACATGTATAGGCTGCAATCAACAAAGATCAGGGACTGAAAATTTTGTGAGAACCAGAAGGTGATCTGGGGATTCCAAAAACTACTGTATCTGAGATTTTGACATAGGATCTTGGCATGTAGCATGTTGTGGCAAAATTTGCTCTGTGGCTTCTTCTGTTACTGGAGCAGAAGGAGCATTGTGCTGTAGATGCTAATGACGTGATTCAGGCCACTACCAATGAACCAGATTTCTTCTCAAAGGTCATAACCAGAGATGAATCATGAGTCTATAGCTACAAGTATGATCTCGAATCAAAGACTCAGTTGTCCCAATGGAAGTTGCCTGGCTACATGCCCAGAGGAGGTACAGCAAAGTATAACAAGATCAAGACCATGTTAATTGTGTTTTTTTGATGTGGAAGGTGTTGTTCATCATGAGTATGCTCCTCCAGGTCAAACAGTTAATGAGTACTACCTCAATATTCTTTGTCAGTTGAGAGATAGAATATGATGAACATGGCCAAAGCAACGGGCAACTGGTGATTGGCAGCTTTCTTATGGCAACATGCCTGCTCATATATCACATCCTGTGCAGAATTTTTTGGCAAAACATTAAATCACCCAGGTTACTCAGCCCTCCAAAGCCCATATTTCCCCCCTGTAACTTCTGGCATTTCCCCAAATTAAAATCACCTTGGAAAAAGAAGAGATTTCAGACTGCCGATGAGATTAAGGAAAATAAGATAGGGCAACTGATGGCGATTCCAACAAAGGATTTTGCAGAGTGTTTTGAACAATGGAAGAGATACTGGGAGAATTGCGCGAGGTCTGAAGGTGCCTGAGGTTCAAAGGTAACTGAAGTGTCATTGTTCTATGTACAATGTATCTTGTATCTTCTTTAATAAATGCCTTTTTCATATTTGAATGGATGGATATTTTCTGGACAGGTATGACAGTCAAAATCAAAGGAATACTAAAGGTGATGGAAACTGGCACAACATGATAATAAATATTTGTTTATATAATTTATGTCATGTAGGATGTCAAGTCCATAATCTTCAGAGTCAATGTCCCAGTTCAAGTGTTTTGGCCAGAAGCTGCTATAGAACAAGTAAGGGCTGATATTACAGTTCGGAGGCCATCAGGGAAAATTCTCTCAATTGAAAAAAGGGTCATCCTTTTGTTCTATTGAGGCCATCTATTTAGGCCAGCAAGGGTCATCTATTTTGTTCTTTCTATTCATTCAATTGGTTGAATGAAACACATTCACATTATGAAGGTCAATATACTTTACTTAGTCTAATTATTTAAATATTAATTTCTAAAACACTTTCACAGAAACACACAGAAAGATATTTGACCAAATATCTGGGGACCCTGTAAGCCAGGGAACTTGACACATAAAATTTACTATAATAATATGGATATCCTCATTGCTTCTACCCAAAGGTAGAATAACAAATGCAATCAATGACTTCCACTCCTAATTTGGAAAACTGCTTTGAAATAATTATATAGTTTCTCTTCTCAGAACACTAATAGTCTGATTTTATAAAGTTCATAAATTCTCATGAATTTTGAAAGTAAGTAAATTGAGTTCCAAGATGATATTGTGTAGGGTTATGCAAGGACTACAGGCATTTAAATTTTTCTGGTTTTTATTATAAATAAAATACCTATGTACATTCTGCTACAAATGGTTCAGTCTGCATGGGTTTTTATTTATCTTGGTAAATATAGAGAGTGGAATAGCTGATTTTATGTAAGATTATATATTATATGTCAATTAAATGTGAGAGTTATGTGTATACTATATATTGGTTTCTTACTATGGTTTAAATGGTACATACATAATAATCAATGATGTTGAAAATGACTTTATTTTCTTATTGGCCATTTGAATATCTTCCTTTATGAAATGTCAATTTAAGATTTTGCCCCTTTATTTCAATTTAATTGCTAAGTTCTTTATTATTTAAACATAAGAACCACTTATATATTCTGGTTACAAGACATTACTCAAACTTGGGTAACAAGTTCTGCACTCAGTTCCAATGTGTGTTTATGGGGCAGTGTTTCCTTACTGCCAAGCAATTCTCCAAAGCAGGGTATATACAATTCAACTTAATTCTGACGCTATTTACCAGAAGACAGCATCCTATTCCACAGAATAAAGGTTCAGCTCAAAAGACACTCTCACCCATTCAGACACCAACCATAAGCTCAGGTTTTCTTGAGTCCCACCAATATTAGCTATTGATTGGAGATTCCAACAAACCACTCCTTGGGTTTGATTAATTTGCTAAAGCAGCTTCCATAATATAGAAATAGTTTACTAACTAGATTATCAGGTAATTATAAAAGATTATTATATAAAATTCACTAAAGTCAGATGAAGATGCATATGTTAGCATTGGTATTTAGTGAGAAAACAGGATCAAAGTGATTAGACATTAAGCTTAATAAACTGGGAAGCATGAGGCTGTTTGATTCACCAAGAAGCTGCAGCTTCACATCCCAAGGTATTACAGCATTGTTGTGCCAAGGACATGAATGCTTCTCCCTTCCTCACTCCAGTACATGATTGTTGTCGGGCACAGGGGGAGGTGTTGGACCATACAAGCCTGCAAAGCCTAACAAGGGAGTATTAATCCATTCAAAGGCTGTGGAAGTCTGGAAGTTGATTGGTCACTTTGAGAAAGCACCTGGTCTGGCCCAAATCCAAACTCCTGGTTATAACCCCCGGGGAATAAAATGTTCCCTCTCTCTTTCTTGTGACCTACAACTGCACAGTGCATATTCTTGTTCTGTGCATGGCCTCCAGGAAGAAACTTGAACACCAAAGCACACAAATGGATTATAGCTGGAAACACATATTATAAACTAGCTGGATATTGGACTGGACTGTCCTTTAATATGGAGCATAACCTTGGGTGGTGGCCTTTATCCTGGCTATACTGAAGACAAGATTGGACTTTTTCCATGGTGAGACAGATAGAGATGGGACCTTGGGAAGTCAGGGAAGAAAACCCTTTCATTGTACATCATCAATAACTGTACCACAGAGCCATATCCTCTCACGCAGGTCTCAGATTTTTTTCCCTTTAGACACCAAAAGAACCCTATTTCCATTGATAACACACAGGGAGGTGGTATGTGGGAAGGAGCAAAGAACTTCCATGCACTTTGAGTAAGCCACTCTCCCTGAATCACCATAGGATGATCAACTTGGAAGCTCTCTAAACCCCATTAATTTGGGGTTTTATGGAGATTCCATTACTTATTCCAATTAATTAAATTTTTGGCCATTGATAATTAATTCTACCTCTAGCCCCTCTCCTCTCTCTCAAGGTTTGGAACCAACAGTTCCGACCTTCTAATAATATAATTAGGTCCCATGGCAGCTAGTCCACATCCTTGGGTTACCTAGTGGCTTCACAAAAGATACCTCATTAACATAGCAAAAGCACCTTTATCATTCATGATGGTAAATTCCAAGAGTTTTAGGAGCTTTGTGTTAGAAACAGATGAAAAACAAATGTATATATTTCCTATCATAAATCACAATATCATACTGTGTACAATATTATCTCCTTTTCTTTAGTTTGCCTTTTAATATTTAAAAAATATTTCCAAAAATACTATTATGAAACATGATTTAAATAGACAAATTTAAATAACTACACTGAACATCTGTAATCTATATTTAGATCCTATCTTTAATGTATAACTACATTTTCTTTCTCTATAAACCTGTTAATCTACCCTGTTTTAAATACATTTTAAAGTAAATTTCAGTCTTAAGTACCATGTCCCCTAAATATTTCAGCATGCGAATTGTTAGAGTTCCATATTTTTGATAGGTTTTAAAGAATTTTTTCTCATTAGAAGGTTTACAAACTTGATGTAGCAAAATTTATAAATTGCTAATTGCTTAACTTAGAACATCTGATATTTTCTCTAAATTTAAAAAGATTGAATCTGTTTTATTCAGAAAGGTTTATAATTCCAGAAACGTATAGGTCTTTCACTTCATATAAAGTTTGAAACTTTTATAAAGGTATGTTTATTCTAATTTTTATAAATACTGCAATATAAACGTGGAAATTAATTTATTGCCCATATTTGGCTATCTAGTTGTTCTGAAATAATTTAACAAAAGGTTTCCTGGTTGCTTGGTACCTTAGTTGAACATCAGTGTACAGCAGAGTCATGGTTATGTTTCTGGACATTCTATCCATTAATAAGGTTCTTAATACATATGCATATAATTTTCAAATCAGGTACTGTTTATCTTTTAATTTTATTTTTATTTAATATTTTACTTCGGATATTCTAGATACTTTCTATTTTCCACATACATGTTAGGATAAACTTGTCAATATTTACTAAACTCTTGCTGGAGTTGAACAAAGTGATGTTGAATATATAGATGAATAAATCAAAATTGCCATCTTAAAAATAGTGAGCTTCCTGTGCTCACTTTGGCAGCATATATACTAACATTGGAATGATACAGAGAAGATTAGCATGGCCACTGGGAAAGGATGATACACAAATCTGTGAAGTGTTGCATATTAAAATAAATAAATAAATAATGAGCTTCCAGATTAATAAACATGGCATGTAATTCTATTGATTTAGGTGTTTGAAAATATATCTTGGAAACATTTCCTCATATGCATATAATGCTTTATCAGTATAATGTTATATTTATCATTCATGTTTATTTTAAAATGCTATTATAATGTATTACTGTTTTAATATCAGCTTATTATTTGTGGATAGTATAAACAAAATTGATTTTTATATTGTCAGTGAATTGTGCTAAATTCCTTTATTACATTTTATTTTTGGTAGATTTCTTAGAATTTTTTTGTGTGCACGATTGTTAGAAAATGAGTTTTGTCTTTGTTCTTATCTTTAGTCTTTTATTTATTTTTTCTTGCCTTATTGCACCAATTAGCACTTGTAGTTTAACATTGAGTAAAAATATTGAAAGCAGACATTTGTGCGCTCACAATCTTAAGTGAAAAGTATTCAATAAATTATCAGTTGATATTGATATTGTATTTGAGTTTTCTGAAGGAGGTATTTCATTATGTTGGGGATATTCCTTTTAATTCTGAATTTGCTATGTTATCAGAAATTTAGTTTGATTTTTGTTAAATGAACTTTTCAGTATCTATTAAGTTGATTGCACATACAAGAACATAAATTCATAGAATCATGAAGAAATTGGGTCATTAAAGGGAATTCCAAAGTTAAAAATTTGACATAAAGGCAGTTATTAGTAGTTTTTAAAAGAATTTTAATATGAATACATTGTTAGTCATACACACATCACAGTTAGAAAAAGCCAGTTTAGGTACAATTAAATAGTATAGAAATCACTGTGTACAACTTTCTTCTGTAAGTCTGATATATACCCAATTTGGACCATATCTACATGTGTGTATTTATGTATAAATATGAATATATATGAACATTTATATATACATTTACATATAAAACTACTCATGGTAAATTATTATTCAAAATAAGCAACAGTCTATTGATTTAAACAATTATATTTATAAGTCAGTGTATCTTACATAGTTTCTATTCTAACTTTGGAATATAATACCAAAATAAAATGCACAAAATCATAGAGTAAAACAAATACCAATTACACAACAGATGACTTTGCTCTCAGCTTCTGCAAAGAATAGCAGTGCACCAATTCCCAGGACATTTATGAGGCTGTTACTGTGGCTGTTGCTGCCTCTGTCTTTGCTGTGGTTAACAGCAATCATAGCACGCTTTTTGGCTCATTTACTCAAGCTGTTGATTAAAAGAACGCTAGACAGTGCTACAATGAACTAAATGCTGTCATTTAGACATTAACATTATCAAGGATGTTCTTCTGGTAGCATTTGTTTCAAAGTATATTTTAGAACATCATAGCACTGTTTCGAGGTAATCAATATAGGACCTCTTGTGTATGTGTTTCTGTGTGAGCCGATGCTTACAGTTTTCATAGCAGTAAGTGGTGATATATTTAGTGTTCACAGTTTTAATGATGATACTCCCTGTCAATAAATCCATATGCTCATTGGCATTATTATTCTATGAATGTGTTTTGAAGTACTGAATAATCACTCCATACATTTACACACCCTGTCAGTTTTAAAAGCCTGTTCATATCTAGTATCTTGCTTAATAATTACCTCTATACAATTCAATGACAAAAGCAATGCAGATACTATTATAACAATTTTAAAGGTGAGAAATTGAGGTTCTAGAGGTAAGCAATTATCCAACAATGACATTTGGATCAGGTAATAGATGCTAATCTGCTAACTGCATGTCTGTAAGTACTTTTTTCTTCTCCTGTAGAAGCAGATAATCCTTTCCAGATTCAAGTGAGTCATATTCTTGACTGGATGTCAAGAGAGGATATGAAACATTTAACCTATTTCAACAGTGATTGACCCATTTTGAATAGATGGTATTATAATCAAACCATAGGAAATCACAATATTTTTTAAGGTCTCACTCATGTTTCCCAAGGATATAAAAAATGACCCACTGTTGAACACATATATTTTGCTTAAAATAAATATCATATCGGTTTAGAGGATTATATTCAGATAAAAATATTTTAGTAAGTACATTTTGATCTCCATAAAGAGCATCTTGAATTTTTTGTTGTTCTTTTTTTCTCTCAGACACCATTTCTATAATAAAGCTCATTAAATTAATTAAAGAAAGCCATTAGACTGAGGTGGCTCCATTGCTGTAGTGGCCGATGTAAACAAACAAAAATCAATGCGTATAAATGACTCCAAGTTACAGAACTGAACCTTAAGGACAACCAACCACAAACTGGCACCTGGGCTCCAGCTATAGCCCATCAATAATTTCCTTCCTATGTTTCCACTGTTCTTCATAAAAATCTCTCCCCAGCTTCTGTCAGCAGAGTGCTCCTAATCACTTCCAGTTTGGCACAGCCTGACTCAAATTGATTTGCGTTCACATAAACTCTTAAGCTTTTAAATATACCTCAGTTTATCTTTTAACAAGCTTCTTCCAAATGTTGTTTCATCGAAACTTGGCAGGAGAGATGAAATTACATCTCTGAAGTTGAGGACAGGATTCTGAGTAGTCAAAGAAAAGTGATCAGTGAAAGATAAAAACACGAATAACCTGTGAACCAGAAACTCTTTAAAAAAAGCATGCACATGAGCACATGAAGACATACTCATAGATCCTTATCACAGTTTTATCACAAAACAGGAAAATTGAAATGTCAGTTCTAGGAAAGGAAATAAGTACTTGCCCATGTTTAACACTTACATCCTGAAATGATACTGATGAGTAAATATAGCATGGTTGATAACCTCACATACAGAATAAAATCATTTACAAATTTTAAAATGTCAAAAAATATTGTTTGTATACATATCTGTTATAACTTTAAATTAAATTTATGAAATAGAGTCCTAGGGTGTATAGTGGTTGGCCACTCTTCAACAAAAGACTGCAAATGCAAGTGAAATAGAGAAGTTTATTACTCATGGGGGCTGAAGGAGGTTTACAGGGAAGTTAAGGACTAGGATGGGTGCAGGCATAGAGAGCAAGGCAGGTGAGACTTGGGGCCCATGCTCTTTATCTGAGTCTGTGGCTGGAGTGCATTGAGGTTCTTGAGTTAAAGTGGAATTGGTCAATTCAAACAATAGGTTGGGATTTTGGTAGGGTTTGTGAGGGTTTTATCTAAGTTGTACACAATATTGGGGCATCATGTCAGGAACTTATCTTACTTGTGACTCTGCAGGCTATTGCTATCTAGGACATGTGCTGGCAGGAGGTGCTAAGTACAGTTCAAGGCCTCTGCAGGCTGCTTGGATCCAAAACAATGGATGCCCAAGGCAGCAATATTATGGCCATAAGTTAGTATTAAGATGTACAAGCAAGGACATCGACTTCATGAGGGTAGTTGCCTTGGGGCAAAAAAGAAAGAAAACACTGAAGATTTCAACTTGCCTTGAGTTAAAAATTAAAAGAGCTTTAATTATATATTAATCATTATGGTTTTTAATTTATGGAGCTTGGTACATGAACATGTACTTTATGTAGTCAATGTGCTTTTAAAAATGATATTTAGAGCTCTTGCCTGGGATATTTTCCATTTTACTCTATCCACTATGATAAATTAAAACTTCCTCTTCTTTTAAATGTAGGAATTTGTTCTACCAAAAATGGCAATTATTTGTAAAACAAATATGAATTTCTTTTAAAAATTTCTGAATCACTGTGATCTTCATAAAAATCGTGTTCTTTAGTCTTATCTTCTTTACCCCTGTAGCTGCTGAGCATTTTTAGATGATTGAGATATTTTATAGATGATGTTCTAACAAACTAAGCTCACTGTAAAACTTGTATAACTTGAACAGTGCATTGTAAAGCAATCTTTCCTCTTGAGGAGGGTGTTAGTGGAAGGTTTCTAGGATTAAATCTGCTTTATACAAATTTTATTTTCATAAAGAACTAGAATCACCACTCAAGTTGTTTTATGGAAGACATTAAAATTATAGATGTTTGAAAACATTTTTAGGTACACATATGATTTGCTTATAAAATAAAGCCAAGTAAAGCATAAAATAATTCATATTGCCATCACATTTGTAATATTAACTGGTTATTTTGCCAAATAATTTGTTTTAGAGAAATGACTTACAGTATTAAAGAATTAAAAGTAATGGAATAAATTATTTGTATTCACATATCTAGTAACATAATGACTGAGCCCACCACATCCTGTATGTGAAAATGGGAAATGAATCAGCTGAATATTGTGAAGTGCTGTCTAGTCACTGATGAGATAGGGAGCAGGGTCTTGCAGGGCACCATTAAAGGTATTTGATCCATGGAATCCTAGAGGCATCCTCAAGACCAGGCTGAAAGCAAAAAAGAAAAAAAAGACATCCTCATTTAGGGAAGAAAGAACAGATTCTGTCAGGGATTCAGCAGAGAGAATAGGTGGCACTGGGCTGGCTGCAGAGCTCAAGGTGGGCCATACCTGTTCTTACTGTTCCCCATATCTATTCTTATTGTTCAAAGTTAAAGCAATGTAAAAGGCAACAGTAAGTGGATCATATGAACAAAAGCAAAAGGATGTCCTCATTGTTCTTTCAAAGTTATATTGTTTAAAATAGTGTAGTGATAAGATTTTCCAAGTTTCATAAAAAAATATGACATCATATCATATTATTTCCATGGATATTACTTAGTTAAAAGTAGATAATTAAGTTAACACTTTTGAATACACAAATATTGGGTGTTTTAATTACCAATGTAATTTGTTGAGAATATGGATGGTACTACTAAAGAGGGTAAGTAAATTTTAAAATATGTATGTGTGTGTGTGTGTGTGTGTATATATATATATATGCCTTTTACTTTATTGGCACAGATGGATCTAGCAATCAGAACATCTGTACTTGGAACAACTTATGCTTCAGACTCAGTAAATGAAAAAATAAAAATGTGAATTTTATGGACTCTAATATCCCTCAATCTGGAAAAAATTCAATGTCATAAAAATAGGATTATTTCATCTTTGTTGATAGAATTCATCTTTAATTTGGCTTACACAACAAAAAATGAAATGAAGAATTTAAGCAATTATGTGATGATTCATTCTACTTAAAATTTTTGCTTAAATTGAATGGTATCTAGTTAGTGGAACCAATTTTCTGTTTGACTTTTGCTACATTGTTTGTTCATTAAGAAACATATTAGTATGGAGTATAAATTGGCATTTATAGGTTAGTATTAAATATGTATTTTGAAGATTGTTTTATATGTTTTTATTCCAGTTTTAAAATTATGTTTATGTATTTGTAAAATTTCTAGGTGTTTTATATAGTCTGAATATTTAGATATTATTTTATTTCACAAAATTTTAAAATCATAAAAAACCTGGAATTTTCTGTTATAAGTTTCTTTTGGATATAATATAACTATTAAACATTATATTCAATTTGAAAACTAATGGCAGAACTCTCTAGAAGCATCTAGTCTGCATTAACATGAATAATCAGTTCAAGAAACTGTTGTAACACATTGAAAATCTACGCAGTTCATTATGCTCAATGTAAAGAAAAACACATTAAAATAGTTTCAAAAAGGTAATAAATGCATTAAATATGGTTCTATATTCATGTTTTAACTATTTTTCCATGAGTTTAATCAAATACTCTACAGCAAACTTTAAAAATAAAATAGGTTGTTAGTTACCAGGACTATAGCATACCACTGAATATAAACTTGTCTAACAACAACCAAGTATGGGTAGTTTGATGTGATCACTGCTTTGCATTAGTATGGCATCCTGCAATTTTAACACTGGCACCAAAAAAAACTACACTGAGGCACAAAATAATTCTTAAAATCATTTTGTTGATCTTTGAAGCATTTATTTTAAATATTGAACACTTTACTACAATGTTGATGCCATGATGCCAAAGCAGACTTGAGTCATGTGAATCAAATGTGTAGAACATTCTGCTTTGGGCTTAAAAAAGAAGGTTTTGAAAAATTGCAGATAGAATGATTACTTGATAATATTATTAAAATTTTATTATTGATGTTAATTTTAATGGTACTACTGTAGAAGAAAGAGAGAGATTCAATTCATTAGAGGTAAATACTTATTACTGAGTGAGTTATAAATAAAAAGCTATGACATTTGGGTTTTGCTTTGGAACACTCTAGTGAAGGGATAAGGTGTGTGGCTGTAGAGTTAAAACAAGATGGACAGATTTTGGTAGTTATTGCCCTAGGTCATGAGTACAAAGGAAGTGTTATGGGACAGGTCTGGTTCTCAGTGCTTTTCCTATGTTTACTAAATCTATAATCCTCATAGCAACCCTGTAAGGTGGGTATTACTATTTTCTCTATATTTTGTGGGTATTACTATTTTCTCTATTTTATTGATTCATAAACTCCTCCCAGAGAAATTAACTATTTAGTCATATATTACTATGTAGATTTTAACAAATATATCACCTCATTTGCATCTTCAGACAAAAAGTAGGTTCTCCTAAAAATAAGTGTCACATTTCTGGAAAGGCATGTTAAATGATTCTATTATTAAAGTGAGGAGATTTAGGGCGGCATAGGTGCTACCAATTTCTTCTTTCCCTTTTTTCCTTTTTTTCAATACAAAGTTATTGTTTTTAATGACTTTTTATTAAAAACAAATAAACAAAAATACCTAGGCTTGCAAGATTTTGTTTTATTAAGAACATGCCTGAAATATTAGAGGTAAAGCAATGATGTTTTTAAGAGAAATGCCAACAAAAAAGATGAGAGTGACTGTAATTTAATAAATAGTTTTAAGTTACAAGAGGAAGGGAACTGTTCACAGCTATTCTTATCTGGGAGTTGTAATCTCTTTCTTTCATCTATTCATCTAGCTATTGGTTGGTCTATGTTGTTATTATCTTGGTGACTCTATCCTTCACTACAATATGAATTTTGCAAAGAGTAGATTGCATAAATTAGAAGTATAATTTGAAGGATTCTTAAGAGCAACTGTTCATTTAAGGGCAAGAAAATGAAACTTTCCAGAATCCAGAAGCTCCCTATTGGTCACTTCAGAACAAAGTACTCTCCATTTTAGTCCTCCCTCTGAGTCCTGGCATGTGTGATGATAAATTTATTATTTGTGTGAATTATAAACAGATATGTATTTCAAAAATATAAGGTTTGTTCATTAGATTTTGAACTTCTGAATAGAATAATAGCATATTATTTTGTAATTCCTTCTTTTTTAGAAACTTGCATTTATGAAATGTATCCATAGTGCTGCATATAGCTACAACTAATTAATTGTCCTTTCTTTAAGTACTCCAATCTGTGATTAGATGCCATGACTTATTTATAAATATTTCTGCTAGTGGATTTGTAGGTTATCTTGAATTTATTACAATTTAATTGAGACTGAATATTTTAGCATATATATCCTGGAGCACATACAATGTTTCTCAAGGGTGCATACCTAAGAATACAGTTAGAAAGTATCAGGGTGGACTTATGTCCTATTTAATGCCAAGCTATTTACAAAGTATTTGTAGCAACTTATACTTCCAGCTACTTTTATTCATTAAAAAATAATAACCTTATTAAAATTTGCACTGCATTATATCTATTCTAAGTTAATCTTAATTTAATTTAATTTAAAATTTAACAATTTCCATTTAAATATGAGGATCAATATTGTAACATTGAACATGTGCTTACATCAATCAACTGTCAACCACTTACTGACATATTTTCACTTACTCCAGATAAGATTTTTTAGCATGTTTCCTATTCTAATCTAGGTATATATACAGATTTACTCATTCATAAATACAGATTTTAGCTATGCTGTTATTGTCTTTATTCAACTTTGAATTAACATGTAGTATATTTTTGTTCTCATGCCAGGGTTTTTCTTCAAGGAAGTTTCCTCTACTAGTTTTTATGGAGTTGTGTGAAATAGTCACTTGAAAGAGAACACAATCAACTTAGGTTTTGCTACATTTTTGTCTTGACTTATTAGACATAGATCCATATTGGTTCTTATTTGTTCCATATCATTTCAATTTCCTTATATAAAGCTAATTCTCAATTTTATTAATCTACTAAATTACAATTATATTTATTATTCACTAGCCTGATATAATTATTCAAGTTTTTTGAAATTAAGATAACTAGAAAATTATGCATAAAATTATGAATTTTAAATTTAGCAAAATATCTGCCTGTATACATTGTGTACACACTGCTTAAGCCGACAAAATACTGTAAGTGTAAAGAAAATATAAGAGAATAAATTGTAATTGATGTATGTAATATAGGAGCTCCAAACTGGGGATCTGTGTTCATCATATTCCAAACACACACACACACACACACAAACCCAGAGAACTAGCAAGATAAGGACATGCCACTTAGTACTCACATTCCAGGGGAGGGTGCCAATGGCAGGAGGCTGGTGAGAGAGAAACTGCACCACCTCCAGTTTGAAGCTCATTATAAGGAGTCCCAGACAAAGGAAGCACATGTCCTATATTTGACTCTAAATTATATTACCTCAGTGTGTATGTGCAGAAAGGAAGGTCAAGAAGCAGTGACAGAACAAGAAGACACCCACAAAAGGAGATAAAAAGGGAGTTATAATCCATTCCCAAAACAATACACATTGCTTCTGGCCAGTGCGCCTCTGACCAGCCCTCAGTCATGGGAGGGGAAGGGCCATGTACATTCAACCCCACTATCTATAATTCCAAGATGCCTATGTAGATAGTACCTTAAACTAATTAAAATACTTAATGATCCACTTAATGTATAAATGTAAGCAATATTCTAATATATAAAGTAAAAACTTAATCAAATTAAGTCTGTTAGAAGATATGGTATCTTCTATGAAAAAAATATCCTCCTACTAACAGCAGAGTCTGTGCCCTCAATATGGCTCCATCTTTGGGAAAACACATTGGCCATCTGATCAGTTATGTCAGGTAACTTCCACCTTAGAAGTGGTATGATACAAACTGCGTTACTCTTTTTACCTCTGCTAGCACAATCATAAGAAGTCTTGCTGATTGCCTGATTATACACAGCCTTGTCTTGGATGAAGGGAGTCCCTTTTACAAGGGAGGGGTGACATGAGCTCCTAATCCCAGATTTCACCATATACTTCTCCATCATTCAGAAGTAGTCAGTAAGAAAGAATAGTGGACCACATCTACTGAAGACTTAGCTAAGGAACAGCCTTACAGACAAGTTTGCAGAATTAAAGAACAGTTATCAATCATACCATACAATATATGCCCTGGGCAAATCACCACTACAAGTTTCTCCCCTGAAGCTAGAAATCATGGGCCTTGGAGCCAAAGGGTAAAATTAGAACTGATTTCTCTCATTATTAACCCATTAATAAGGTTGTGGAATTTGTTCTGTTTTTGTCTATAACCCTAAGCTCCATTGATGAGAGACCATTTTATTTTTCATTCTTGCAGCTTTAGATTGTATTTCTCAGCAAAATTCTATCACAGAAGTTTTGTGTCATTTTCTATTTTCATGGGAAACTGAGTTAGCACAATAAATATACAATATGTGAATTTAAAAAATTTGTTTAATAGTCAGATGAACATAGGGCTGGATTACTTAATTGGAATTTTTACCCTTAGTAATTTTATATGACACCCCAATATTACAAAGGGGGAGAAATTTTGCAAGTAAATTGTTCTCATTTATAATGCATAATAATATTTTTCACTCTGAATATTTTGATAATATGTGTATAATAGACAGAAGATATGGTATCTCAGGCTCCTACTAGGTAGATCCAGATATAATTGTAGTTATAATTTTTCTTATGCATAAAACTCAACCACCTTTTACTGATGGTAAAACAGATATGAAAATGTTCTAAAAATTATTGTTTTCTTCACAGTGGTAAGTCTTCAGAAATTTAAGTAAATATTGTGTTGTAACTATTTTTTGGCCACTTATCACCACTTGTAAATCACTGTGTAGTAAAGTATAATTGTTCTCAGTGGAACACATTCCCGGAGCTCCTGTAATTTCTTGACAAGACCCTGTGGAAACTCCCCCTTCATTCTGGATGAAAGCTATTTCTCATATTGCCCTGCACTTCATTCATCCCTACATAACATATACATGACTTAATCAAAAGTGAATATGCATCTCAGGTATTACAAGAACTATTTCCTTGAGGTTTACATATGGATATTGGCAGAGAAAACTGTTTTCCAGGTGCAAAACCTAGTAAGAGAATAATGCCAGAGAAGGAGGAACAAAGTCATAATATGGTCAGTGTTCTAGCATTGCAATTTAACACAAAGATAGCAATTTATACCTAAAGCCAACTCCACTCCACTCCGGTTTCTGAAAGGTAGGTACATTTTCTGGTTACATGTAATTGGGTTTCTCACTTTTAAAGAAAACAATATTTTATTCCAATATACTCCTCTACCTCTAGGCATGCCAATGTTATATCTATTTATAATTGAGCAGATAATTTATTAACATTGCTAATTTCTAGATGGGAAATTTAAAAAAAATATCACTATCCAAATAATTCTTTGCTATTTAAAACTTTCAATTGTTCCACTGCTTATTCAACTTTTTGTGCAACTTGATGTTGATATCCCTTACAAATGTGGGTGATTCACTGTAGCTGCTTTATTTATAAACTGTGGGCACTGTGATTAATATAAAGATAGTGAAGCATATCATCTGTAATAGACGAAAAAATGTTCAAATATTCAGTGTCCTTATCTGGAAAGAAGTACATAAATTAAACAAGACTTGTAGAAAGACCCATAAAAAAAAGAAACTACATGCAACAAATCTGATGACTTATTGTGTAGAGGTTCTTTGATAATGGTTCTTATGTTTCTCTCTAAGGTCAAATCTACACAAACAAAGCAAAGAAAACTATTTCACTGAATGAAGAGTCTAAATGATCAAATTAATACATGCATGTGCACACACTACCTGATTGAAGAAAAATTTGCTGAGAGGTTCTGAAATCAGTAGCTATCTTATAAATTTTCCTTAACATTATATAAGATAAATTCTTGCAATTAAAAAAAAACCTAATTGTTTAACCCACTCTTTAGTAGTTTATAGAAATTATAGGATTGAATATTTTATCTCTTGAAACTCACAGATATTCAATATGTATTTGGTAAATTAGTGAAATGAACACCAGTCTGTCTAGTTACACAAATTGAAAGTTCTGGTCCTTAATCTCAAGATGCTTATATCAAAGACAATACATTAGTGATTATATGGGAATATATAATGATTAACTAAATGATTGAATGGATAGTTGAATAGTATATAAATCTGACTGGGAAACTAACATGCACTTCAATAAAGTGATAGTACTGTAAAGTTATAATTGGCATGTGAAGTATTATGTGGAAGAATAATGATTCCAAAAAGTAATATTTCTGTACATAGTCAAGAGAGGAGATTTTATGTAAAGATTGACAACAAAAACTAAAAACAAAAATTCATTAGGCATAGAAAAAATTAGAAAACAATGTGTTTCAAGCATAAGATATATGTCCCTGGCCTATGGAAGAATAAGTAAATAACACAGCAATTAAACCATGTAGAAAGGTTTCTTTGTATAGGTGTTAGAGGGAGAAATATAACCAAGTAATAGTTGAATTGAGGACAATATGGAATTTAG
Organism: Phyllostomus discolor; assembly: GCF_004126475.2. Lineage (NCBI taxonomy): Eukaryota > Metazoa > Chordata > Mammalia > Chiroptera > Phyllostomidae > Phyllostomus > Phyllostomus discolor. Next base: position 53,776,754 of record NC_040905.2, read on the forward strand.
ATTATGGAATGTATAGTTTATCCTATCGCCTTCTTTGTAGCATTTACCAAATTTCTACAAATTTACACAAATTCTACAGCTGTGGGTAATACCAAGCTACAGAAAGTCATGTCACCAAACATGGAGTTACAGTTAAAACAGTGCACAATCTTCATTCAGGAGCAGATTTTCAAATCTGGCAAATGCTCTGACCAGTGAAATAGACTGAACACCAAATATAGGAAAGGACCTCTGCTAGGAAACAATCTAATCATTTTCTAATCATGTGGGTAAGGGTCTTTAATAGATGTGACATTGGGCATGAGAATGATGAAAGATATGTGTGAGCATTAACAAGATGGTAGAAATGTTAATGATGAACTGGAAAGACTAGACAAGGGGGAAAGGGGAGCTGAGTGGTATTAAATGTTCAAGTGGGAAAAAAACAATAATGCTTTAAAGAAAATAGAGGTGAGAGGTTGATTTCTGTGTCCACATATGTATCTAGGTGCTTCTGTTACATTTAAATACCTTCAAACACACTTACTGTGTAGTTGGTTTTAATTCTTGTACCTCCACGGTCCTTTAAGTCAGAGATTTTCAACATTTTTCATCTCATGGCATATATAAACTAATTACTAAAATTCTGCAATGCACCAAAAATATATTTTTGCTGATATGACAAAAATAGGTATAATTTTGATTCATTCACATTGACTGGCTATTGTCATGTTGGCTGTTGTCATTTTTTTATTTGACACAGTGAGGGAAAGAGGCCAGTGTCGAATAATAAATATGTATTGTATGTTTTAAAACTTCTTGTGGCACACCAGCTGACAATCACTGCTTTAAGCTAATGTTGTACTATATTTATTTCCCTTCTCTTGAAAAGTAAACACCCAAAATAACCCATTAAAATTATTTAAAACCTATAGTCAGTACAGCTTCTACAAAGCTGTACAAGTCAGCCACATTGTGAGGGGATACGTTTCCCCGGAACACAAATGTCTCAGACCGCGTTTTAACAAATACATTAAAATGCATGATCTCATAGACATTCTGAGCAATTTTACACCAAAAAAATATTCTACAAGTTTGCCATTTCTCACAGTAGTAATATTTAGTGGTGCCTAATATTCTGTACCTTTCTTATAGGCTGCTCTACTCCATTACTCTTAATAGAACCAATTCTGCCCTTTCTGCACTGGTGAAGAAGTATATCTGTCATTACTAGTAATTTAGTTCATTTCAGTAATGAGTATAAAATAAGATATACAAGCAGTATATGCGACACTTAGAAGTACTTTTAATGATTGGTGAAATATTTAAAAATAAACACATTTTGCTCATTAGTGTCATGGAAACCCTGTCTCCTGAAAGGATATATTCAAACCCTGGAACACCAATTCTTATTTTGGCTAATTATTTTGTAGTGTAAATATTTTATATATGTGTACCATATATTCTGAAAAGTTCATGAATCAAAAGTATACTGCACGACACATTTTTCACAAAATGAATTACCTGGCACATTTGACATCTGGCTCAAGAAACAGAACTTCACCTAGAGCTCGGGAGCCCCCCTGCCCCTTAAGGACACTTCTCTCTCCCCCAAGCATGACTGTTATCTTGGTTTGTAGCATCATAAGTTGTCATGTTTGTTTTTGAATACTAGTTAAATGATATTGTATAATATCTGTTTTGGGGCAAACTTCTTTCAGTCAATATTATGTTATAAGATTCATTCATATGGTTGTATGTGATTATGGTTCATTTATTCCATTGTCATATAATGTAATGTACTCATTAGTTCTACTTTTGATAGTATTTGTATTAATTTTCATCTGGGAAAGTACAATCAATGCCATTGTGAACATCCCTGTACATATCATTTTGGGAACATATGTACATATTTACTTAGAACTATACCTGAAAGTGAAATTGCTGAGCAATGGTATATTTATAGAACAATTTTATCAGATTCTGCCGCTCAGTTTTACATTCATGTAAGCTGCATATCAGAGTTTAAGTTGTTTCATATCCTTGACAGGACTTGGTATTTGCCTTATTTTTATTTTTGCAATTCTGATGGGCGCATAGTAGTAGGACATTGTAGTTTTAATCTGTATTTCCTTGATGACCAAGAAAATAATCTTTTTATGTATTTATTGGCTCTTTGAATATTCCCTTTTGTAAAGAACCTATTCAATTCATTTGTCTATATACATATCAGATCATCTATTGATTGTAAAGATATATGTTTATATAGAATGACTTTATATATGTTTATATATATAAGTGTATAAATATATATATATATATATCTACATACGAAAACATAATTACAAACCACCTTTAAAATTGATATCAATCCTGTGAGGTTTACAAAGATTAAACACAGCACAGAGGAGTCTCTAGGTTTGAGGTAGAAGATTTCAGCTGGAACTATGATAGTGGATTCCTAGAGATTGTTTGGAGTTTTGAACGTTTCCTGATCATGAACTAAGTAAATGTGGACCTAACGACCTTTTGGCTTTCTGATTTTAAGATTTAAACTAAAAAAATGTATGAAACAATTTTCTTTATTTTTCCTTTCCTCTGTTTAAAACCCAGTTTCTATTTAGTTTAAAAGCCTATAAGGGGTTGGCTTTTAAGCCTATAAGATACTTGCTTTTAGTTTAGAAGGGATAATCAGGGAATAGATACTACCTTTCCAGTGTAATAAAAATTTCTAAACCTATCTCATTATGTTAGACTGTAGAGATAGAGCTTGTATGAAAAAATACTAATAATAAAGTTACTCAAACTAAAGGGGATGAATGTTTCATAGAAATCATACAACTTGTATGATACTAATAATTAATAATTATTTCCCACTAATAATTTGTCCGACTAATAATTTGTTCAAGTGATATATATATATATATATATATTAATCAATATTATACTGGTTCCTTTTATTATTTTGGGTTTTTTCTTGTAAGCAACAGACTCAAGCTCTGGCTGATTTATCACCCTCTCTACCCAAATATGGTGAAGATACAAGATAATTCATAGACTCATTGGAACACCTGAAGGACAGGGCCTAGTGTAGCTACAGAAATCTAGGTGGGAGATACTAATGAATAGATTCATCACAGAGAAAATTGTTTTTATTTTTGTTTTACTTCTTACAGGATTTCATTTCCTCCAGAGAGAATGCAGGTTTCCCAACTTAGATTAAGTATTGATACATGGTCAAGGGAGAACAGGGTACTTTGAGTGAATTCATTTTCATGCGGTTGTGAACGCATAGTTTCCACAGCAGAGATGCATTGCTCCTATGAGAACAAATGTTGGAGGAGTGGTTAGCAAGGTTTGCTTGATGAGAAAAAAATGACAGATATCCTCTTAGCTCTTTTCAGTGATGGCTGGAAGAACAGGAAAAAAATTCATCAATAGGATAATATTGGACATTAATTCCTTAGTTAAACTTAGTTATACTAACCCATTTTAAAAAGGGAGATAAAATAATTTAGCTGAGTGAATAAAGTTGAGCAAGAGCTGCTAGTATTATTATACTATAATTTTTGATGTAATGCTATAATGAGAATAATATTGAGTTATGCTTAGATAGATAAATATTTCTGATAAAATATGAGTCAAGTGTCAATATAGAATCAATATTGAAATATTTTCACTTAAATGCCTCTGTAAAATTATTGGAGCCTTCTTAATATAACATACATATGATGAAGAATAAAAGATTGAAAATCATTTAAAGGCATATGTCTTTTTCTTTAAGCTATTACTAATCATTTGTTATTTAAAAGTAAAAATATCCTTTGATAGCTGCTTCCTTTTTACTAAGTCATAATATTTGTTGGAGTACTAAAGATGTAGATTCATTTCCAGAGAGTTATATTTTTTCCCATGGTCTTATAAAAAACATGGCCACATCTCATTAAATGATGAGATTACTTGGTGATACAGAAATGAATTTTCCCAAAATGCCTAGAGAAAAATGATAACTTAAAGTAGTAAAAAATAGAAAAAAATATTTTCTAAAACATCAAAAAAGGAGAAAAAGCGAGGATAGAAATATTAAAGAAACAGGGAGAAAAGCTTCAATTCAGAAGGAAGGATACAAGCTTAAAAAAGAGAGAGACAGAGACAGAGAGAGAAAGGGAGAGAGAAAGATATAAAAAAAATGATCAGTGTTAGCACATGATAAAGAAAAAACCTAAAGCCAACCAAATCCTGATACTAACAATTTGACACTACAACATTTGCAAAGAAAGTGTATAGTCCATTCCAAAGCAAATTTTATAAATAATAAATAATTAAACAAACAAACAAACAAGTAAAAGATCCACCAGTTTCGCAAAAGAGGTCAATGGTGATGTGCTAGAAAATATTGGAAAATAACAATAAACAGAGTGAAAATGAGACAGAAATTTAGCTAACTTTGATGATCAAATACTTGCCAAAAAAATGTGGGGGACTGGATTTATCATCTCAAAAAAAAAAAAAAAAAAACAGGTTTCGCAGCAGACTTAAAACAACACGGTATAAATTATTTCTTAATTGTCCTTGAAATGCCTAATTTAAATTCATACACAAATTCAATTTCACAATTTTCGATGGTTGGCAGTTCAAAAATTTCTAAAAAACACATGCACTATCTTTCAAGGCCACAGTAATCAAAAGAGTCTGGTACTGGCATAAGAACAGACACAGAGACCAAAGGAACAGAATAGAGAGCCCAGAAATAAACCCATGTCAATGTGGTCAATTAACATTTGACAAGGGAGCAGGAACATAAAATGTAGTAAAAATACTCCACATCAAATGATGTGGGGAGATCTGGACAAGTACATGCAAAAAAAAATAATAATAAAAGTAGACCACCAACTTACACCATACACTAAAATAACTCAAGATGTGTAGAAGACTTAAATATGAGCCCTGATACCATATAAGTCCTAGAGGAGAACATAGGCAAGAAAATTTAAATTATCCCACACAGCAATATTTTCACTAATACATCCCCTAAGGTAAGGAATATAAAGGGAAGAATAAACAAATATGACTACATCAAACTGAAAAGTTTCTGCACTGCTAAAGAAAACATCAACAAAATGGACAGGGAATCAACTGTATGGAAAAACATATTTGTCAATAATACCTCTAAAAAGGGTTTGATTTCAAAAATATACAAAGAACTCACATGACTCCACACCAAGAAGAGAAATGATCAAAATGGGCAAATGACCTGAACAGACTCTTCTCCAAGGAGAATATACAGAGGGTCCATAGACATATGAAAAAATGCTCAACATCACTAGCCATCTGGGATGCAAATTAAAAACACAATGAGATGCCACTTCAAGTGGGTTAAAATGGCCATCATTAACAAATCAACAAACAACAAGTGCTGGAGAAGTTGCAGAGAAAATAGAACCCTAGTACACTATTGGTGGGAATGCAGACTAGTGCAGCCACTGCGGAAAACAGTATGAAATTTCCTCAAAAAAATTAAGGATGGAACTGCCTTTCAATCTAGCAATGCCACTGCTGGGACTATACACTAAGAATCCTGAATCAACAATTCAAAAACACCTATGTACCCCAATGTTCATAGCAGCACAATTTACAATAGCCAAAGTGCCCATCAGTAAATGAGTGAATCAAAAAAACTGTGATACATGTACACAATGGAATACTACCCAGCAGAAAGAAAGAACTCCCACCCTTTGCAACAGCATGCATGGAATAGGAGAGCATTATGCTAAGTGAAATAAGCCAGATAGTGAAAAACAAATACCAAATGACCTCATCTCTAAGTAGAACTTAATCAACAAAACAAACAAATGAGAAAATATCAGAAACTTGGAAATAAAGAACAAACTGACAGTGACCAAAGGGGAGTGGGGAGGGGGATAATTGGGGAAGGAAAGGGAAGGGGCAAACCAAGGAACAAGAATAGAGGTCTCATGGGCACGGACAATGGAGGGGATTGATTGGGAGACTGGGAGTTGGGGGAGCAGGTAAGGGGAGAGCAGTGGGGGAAAAGGAGGGACATCCATAAATGAACAACAATAAAAAAAAATCATACACAGCTCACATCAGTTCAGTATTCATTGACAACTCCAAAACACCTTTAGTATTTTAATCTGGATTCCCTGTGTCAGCAAACAAAGTGATATCTAAATTCAAGTCCAGTGAATATATTTCAAGCTTACTTTTATAAAGATATATTTTAATATTTCATTGCATTTGCCATTACTTTGTCATAAAACTTGCTTTCAATCAAAATGTGCTTATACAAATGAAATAATAGATCCTATAGATTTAATAGAATAGAAGAAAGAAAGTAAGAGAAAATTTTCAGTATACTATAACAGAGAAGTCTAGGCTTGGTCAGATATGTTCCTTGATGATCTGTGTCTATTGAACATGAAAGTTCAAATTTTTTTATTTTAATTTTACTTAATATTAATAGTAAACTGTTGAAAACCTTGTTATAATTCCTGGAGTACATTTTTTTTGTTCTCTGCAAAGAGAGCTATCATGTGTACTATATGTGTTGCCCAAATAATTGCCATTTGATTTTGGTACAAGATGTAAAACAATATCTTTATATGAAAGTAATAATAAATCATAATTTTTATCAAATATTTCCATTCCCATATCCATACTGCAACTCTAGTTTAATGATCCTAAATAGATATAAATTATTTTAATCTCTAGAAGATCTTGTCAGTTGTCTGAATATGAAACTGATAATCACATTTATCTCTAGATTAGTAAACAGATCTAGATTTTTTTTTAGAACGTTTGGCTTAAATCTGGTTAAACACAACTGTATGGAAGCCTACAGGTTTAGATTTCAGAACACAGCTAACAAGTCCTTTGTTTTTATTGTTGGTTCTGTTTTACATTATTTCTAACATAGGAGAACACTAACTAAAAATTACCTTTAAGAAAAATGCTTAAAACATTGAAAGTGATGCAACACAATATATGTATGTATGCATATATGTGTGTATATGTGTGTGTGTGTGTATCTGTGTCCATTGCACATGAAAGCTCAAAATTTTTAATTTTAATTTTATATAATATTAAAAGCATATATCTATATCAAGGGCACTATGCTAAAGCGAAATAAGTCAAAGAAAAACACATACTGTATGATCTTTTATATATGGTGTCTGAAAATAAAAATAATAACAAAAATAAATGTATAAATCAGAGAACAGATTGATGATTCCCAGAGTTTGGGGAGGGCAGGGGAAGTAGTAAGTAGGAGAAGTACTTGAGAGGGGTCAAAAGTTTCAAAGAAAAAAAATATATGGTACATTGTTGAGCAACAACAAAAGTTGTCGATATTTACAAAATAGCTTGCTGAGATATTGGGATTGAGCTGAATCTATAGATCAATGCAAAAAATTGGCATTTTAGTAACATAGTGTCTTTTAATCATGAAGAAGGAATACATCTCCATTAATCTAAATTTCCTTTTATTTCTCTCAACAATGTTTCATAGTTCTCTTTCTACAAATATCTGTACCTGCTTTGTTGGATTTTTAATTGAGAAATTTTTTTTTTATTTTTGATGTATTTAAATGGTATCACATTTCCATGAAATTCCAATTATTTATTACTGGTATATAGAATAACAGTTGATTTTTGTATATTTGACCTTGCACTTTGTTTGTTATTTCAAGTGACTCATATATCACACAGGATAATAAGCTCCATTTTTGCTTGAATTTTCACAATCATGGAGAGAGAAAAAATAAGTTCCTTTCAGGAGAAAAAGTTCCTTCCTATTGGGAAAACAAAATTTAAAATTATGGCACAAAAGGATATTTATTTAAGATAACAAGAGCAATGTGCTGACCATATACAAATATGAGAGCTGTAAGTCACTGCAGGAGAAAGAAAAAAGCAGTTAGCAGTGCACATTGAGTATTAATATTTTCAACTATTCACTCTCTCATTTAAATGTATTAAGAACTAAAGAATAGAAATATTCCCCACCTTAAGGCAACAAAGATTCCAAAATAAATGTCAGTAGAAATAAGTTTATGATAAAATTATGTAAATTGCTTTGCACTATGAATGCAAACCTCTAGAAGACGATTCCCACAGTCCTTGGTAGAAAGTGGGAGAGCAAGATTTAGTCATTCAGTCAATGTGTTAAAAATCCCAATTTTTTTAAACAAACTTTTTTTTAAGATTTTATTTATTTATTTTTAAAGAGGGAAGGGAGGGGGTGGGGAGAGAGAGAGAGAGAGGCATTAATGTGCGGTTGCTGGGGGTTATGGCCTGCAACCCAGGAATGTACCCTGGCTGGGAATCGAACCTGGGACACTTTGGTTCCCAGCCCGCACTCAATCCACTGAGCTACACCAGCCAGGGCTAAAAATCCCAATTTTAAATAAACCTTGATATCTTTAAGAATAAAATAAAGATAAAAATATGACAAATAAGAAAAATGTTATAGTACAAATTAAAAGATTATCATGCTGCAAAGAAAAAGAGCATATTGGCAAAAACCATTTGCAGGACCTAGAAGAAACTTTCAGAAAACCATTTGGCATTCTTAAGTAAATTCAATAATCTTGTTGTTTATGAAACAGAAAAAAAAATACTACATAGGGAGAGTAGACCCAGAAAAAACAGGACACTCAAAGAAGAAAGATGAACGGAATATTTTTACAACAGAATAAAAATGTCAATATAGACAAGCTATATATGGTGTGTAATATATATCATATACACAATGTATTTTATATTTAACATAGATCACCTTACATAGTAGTATCTAAGCAATAACTGATTTTTTTAAAAAGATGCATAAAAATACAAAATATCCCTTACTTTCTTCTCCATATATCTGTTCTCATAGACTTTTATAAAAAAAAAAAAAAACTGGAAATAGAAAAGTCAAAGAAGAAACTAAAGATGAATTAAATACTTTTTACATGAAATAAAAATATCAATATAGACAACATATCTAACCTAGAGATGAAGTAAATCAGGCTCACTCCAGAGGATCATAAATAAGTAACAAGCATAGTGTAATGAAATACTTTTTTATGTGCAGAAACCTCTAATTTACATTATCTTATTATATAAAACATGCTCAGAATTTTTGGCAACCTAAAACTCTTCTCCTTTGAAATAAAAAAAAATAAAATTTTTGGTTTTGGTACTTTTTTGTGATCTGAAAACAAAGGTTTCCAAAATCTTTGATTAAAGCCAATCTGAGCATCAACAAAAATGTCTGAATCATTTTTTATATTGTAAGAAATGAAAGTGATAGAGATTAACTCACTTGGCCAGGATCATACATTTAATAAGTGATGAAATCAACAGTCTGCTGTAAGCTGATTTGTTAAGCATTATGTAATACTATATTTCTTGATGAAAGAAAGTCTAAAAAAAATTAACCACTACTATCATCACTATCAATAACAATAAAGGCAGAAAAACAGATAATAAGAAAATTGAGAAAGTTGAAATATATCTATTATAAAATAAGTATCAATTAATTAAAATTACTTTAGAAAACAGAAATTCTCACATAGGCCAAAATAATTATACATATTTCTGCTATAGGAGAGACACCAAAAAATGCATAAAAAAACTAAAAGTCACAGAAATTGTGTAAATATCATAAACATACAATAAAATGTAGGAAACTGCAGATGTGAAGTAGTATCTCACTGTTTTTAATTTCATCTCTCTGATGTCTAGTGATGCTGAGCATCCTTTTGTATGTTTCTGGGCCCTCTGTATATCCTCCTTGGAGAAGTGTCTATTTAGCTATTTAGGTCCTTTGCCCATGTTTTAATTGGATTGTTTGTCTTCCTGGAGCGGAACTGCGTCAGTTCTTCATATATTTTGAAGATCAGACACTTGATGTAGCTTTTCATTAATGACATTTCCATTTGATTAAATATAAGAATGAAAAAACAAGAGATCACACCTGCACAGTTATGCTGAAATTTTGTAATGACAACCCATCAATCATTTGAACATGAAGATAGGAAATACTGAGGACCATTGATTGGGCATGGCCATTGCAGAGCTAAAAATACATTCATTTTTATGTTGAGCCCAAGTTAAATAGAATATAAGAGATCAACATTATGATGGAAATTGTACATTCAGAGGAAATGTAAAAGCTAACTGAGCCTACTTTGATGGACCACAGAGAAGCATTGTTTAGGGCTTAATATAAATAATATTTGGTCAAAAGTTTTCCATAAATGATTTCACATAATTTATGGTTATACATGAGATCAAAACAAATATCAAAGAGAGAATGACTAAGGGTAGAGAGAAGCAAATAAAAAAAATGCCAAGTCTGAGGACAGGTTCTATCTGTAGAACAACATAATTTCTCACCCACTCTCTCCCATAGAGACGTCACTGCAACTATTGAGCACTGGCCTAGGAAATATTTCTCAACCTGAGTTGCTTCTGTGTTCTATTTCCATGTCTATGTCATGAAGATATCCCAGCCCTCAGCCTTGCTATATCCATATAGCCACATAGCATCCTGGTACCATATAGGAAACTGTGTATATATTACACAGTTACATTTCTAATTTTGTCATAATGAATTATTCTGATGACTTTTTTCTTTGTGAAACAATCAATTTTCTTATTGTGATTCTGAAGTTAACTATTTAGCTTCCTTCTTTTTTGGACATTTTCCTGAGTGTCCTGAGAAGTTAACCACACACAATTATTAAATAAATAATTCTGTTACAGAACAGGAACCAACCTGAAGCGGGTCTGCCTTAGCCCAGCCTATAGTGTGCAGGTTTTTGACTTCATGTGGGAAAGATTTCACAACACTAGTCCAGGTGATTTTGGTAGTGCATTTATAAAGGCTGGTAATAGTGAAACAAAGGAAAGACCTAGAGTAACAGAAGTAACAGAAGCAAGCCTAGGAAGAGTTCTGCTTTGGCTTCCTAGAAACATTGGAAAGGAGCGAGCCAAGTTGTGACTGTTGTTAGCTCACTGGGAAATGATGACCACAGAGACAGAAGTGAGTCAAGGTGGGGCTGCTTTTAGCTAATTGGGAAGTCAAAGAAAACAGGGGACTGAGAGATAAAGGGGTAAGCCCTGCATGGTCCAGTGAATTGCTGCTGTCCACTGTTCCCCTGGCTGCAAGCCTCCTGGGGACCATAAGCATTTAAGAGCAAATAAAATATTCATGCCTGGAAGGGGCATGGGCATGCTCCAGAGTGAGCCACCCTTCCTTTGTCCAGAGGGATTTTTATCCTTTATTTCTATGGGTGAGAATCTTAGGGGAGTGGTTCAGCAGAATGTTCTTCAGATTTCCAGGTGCATTTTTATTATGCTGATGCATCAAAATGAGCACGCAAGGGGGTTTGGGAATATTCTTTGGTCTGATATGCTGTTTTACTTTTATCTTGGGTCTGTCTGGCTTTTAATGGGGTTTTATTGGTTTTATTATTTACTCCTTTGACTTCATTGGTCCTTGGGTTTAGCAAGAGTTAGTTGGGTCTTTGTTCTCTATTTTCCAGACCAGGGAGATTTAAGCTATGTATTCTCTGGTTAGGGTGGAGACATAGGAGCCATTCATTCTCAAGTGTCCTTGCTTGGGGGAGAAAAGGACTTGTGAGTCTCTCGCAGGATGTAAGTTGCACAAACTGGCCTTGTTTAATTTTCTTGTCAGAGTTTCCCAATTCCACTTGCCCAGCTTCTTACTATCCTGCCATAATTCCAGGGCCATTTCCTAGACCTTCTACTCTTTCTACACATATCCTCTCACTAGGATGCTCACCAAACTCCATGACTTCAAATAAAAATGTGTTGGGCACAAGTCAAAATAAGCTTTCTGTTCAAGAATATGCCACATTCATATTCATCTGATTATCACCTGAACATTTCAACTTGGTATCAGACACAGATTTCCTCCTTTTTCAATTCACCATTCATGCAACAAATTCTAACTGATTTATTAAGTTTCGATGTAAATGTAATTGTCTCGGAGGGATGCTTTGTACCACCCTGCATTATATTATAAATTAATAACACCCTTTGCATTCCTCTTCACTTCACCACAAGTTCCACGAAAAGAAGAGTTATGACTTTTTTCTTAATTGCTTGAACCTAAAACAGTGTGTCTACCATGGACATTGACATACACATCAATATATAATTGTTTATTTGTAAATACTAAATTCTCTTACCTACCTTCAACTGCACAACAATTCAGACCTAAAATCAAAGAAGTATGTGCAGTTTTCCAAAGTACAGTCTGTGTTAGGGATCATTAAGTTGTAGCCCACAAGCCAAATCTAGTACTTGGACTATTTTTCTATGGCTCATGAACTAAAAACAGTTTGTGTTTGTTCATTTTCATTGTTCAAGGCTGTAAAAAATTAAGTGAAAAAGAATTTGTGACAGAGACCATCTGTGGCCTACAAAGTCTAAAATGTTTATCACCCTGGTCCTTTACATGAAAATCATATTGACTCTGGTCTGTGTGTAATGCCCTCCGTTGCACTACAGCACACAGCCTGCACAGTGAGCTGCACATGCCTATTTTAAGGGAATTGCTCTCAGGGCCTTTGAAACTTCCAGAACACCAATTCATGAGCCATTCAAAGGAATAACTCTTAAAATGTGCTCTCCCCCTAATTGATTTGTCCTTATCGTTAAACCAAACAATAGCAAACAAACACACTTCTAAAAGAAATAACAATACAGAAACCTCCTCCAAAACAAAAACACATTGGTTTTGTCTATGCCAATTTAGTTGTGAGAGACAGTATGCATCTATGTCAAAGCTAAAAAAAAGACATTATTTTCTTGCCATTCAATGAAAACACAGAATGAAGCTATTATTGTTGTCTGGATATGGGCCATGATTATTTCAGAAGGGGGAAAATAACATCATCCACAAAAATTTAGGACCCATATTTTCTTGCAATGACTGGTATTGTATAGTTGTGGTCTTTGTCAAACACAATGAAAGTTAGACATAACAGGCATAGCACTCTTAAATGCAAATACTAACTTTAAAAAACCTTATGGTGAGCTGTCCCCATAACATATAAGCCAACTATAATCTGAATAGATCAAAATCATAGTCTGTTTCTACACAGAAAGAACACTCCCTAGAAGCCACGTAGCACAAATTTCACTTTTAAAGAGAAGCTAGAATAATGAGAAAATCACTAGAAAAGAAACAAAAGACAAAAAAATTCCAGGAATCTCATATTGCATAGATATGAAAGGAGACATGCCAAGGGCTCTGAGCTTTTCATTTTAAATGAAAATCCAGAAAAAGAGCAAAATAGGAAGAAAAGAATAAAAATAATGTCAATCCCAATTATTGTCATATATTTTGGTAGACATAGAAGTTCTATGTATGCTTTGAGGCTGCTGTGAGTAGGTTTTACAAAAATGTTTTACAAATAAGTTTGCTTCCTCAAGCAAGCTACATAAGCTTCCTACAGATATGCTACATAAATAAGAAATAGAAATAGAACACAGTAAGCAGAGTTATACTGTTGCAACAATCTTAGATTATGAACATGTACATGAACATTTAATCTCTCAATTCAAAATTATATGATTAAAAATTTTGGTCTTACTGCACATTGAAGGTCAAAGGGTAAGATTACACAGCAATCGGTGTTTGTAAGGAATATACAATGATAGGACTCTTATGATGCAAACAATGTCTATTAAAGCTCAGATTTTAATTATAATATCCACTATATATTCTTTTGTGTATGGATTAAATTAGTAAATAACAACTTCTAGAACCTGGTATAGTAATGCAATTTCCCTGTAATCAATTAATTTTACTTTAAAGACATAAAATATTATATTTGTGGTTTAAAAGTTTTCTTAAATGCTTGTGGGAATTCAACACATTAGATACCTACGTAAAAAGGAAAAACAACTAATCTGGACATCAGGAGACCTGACTTCCTTGTTTACAAACAACCAGCTATGAGACCTAAGTCACCTAAATAAATTCCCATTCATGGAGCATTAATAACATACAGGATGCTTTACAAGTGCTATATATATTTGCATTAGTTTTATGAAACAGGGATCATCCGAGTGTTATAGATGAGATGATGATACCCATTAACTATCTAGTCACCCTGTTAGTAAATGGTAGAGCCATTATTTGAATTAAGTCTGTTTAATTCCATCATGTTCTTCATTTCTTGATGCCTGAATTTCTCAGGCTTTTACTTTCTGTTAAATGAGGGTGCTGAATGATATGATCTACTTTGTTCCTTCAAACTCTATCAATTTCTATATTGTTTCCTTACTTTTGGGTGCATATCTTCTTTAAATTTACTTACACCTCTCAGGTCACGTTTTTGTGTCTCTTCTCACTAGTCTTCTTGCACTTATTCTTATACACAATGAGCTAACACACTTCTCAATCTTCTGTTCTTGGTTTTCTTTTATTCAAATTCTTCATATTATATTTTAGATTTTATTTAATTTATTTTAAATGTAGTCCATGTACTTGGAATAATCATATTCTATGAAATTATACTGCTATCTAATCCATGACATTGTTCAATGGGAAGAGCAATTAAAATGTCTACTACTGGAAAAATGTGTTACCTTATGGGATTTTCTTTATGTTTCTCCATATCTTAAAACCAAAGATGAGAATTTTAAAACAAACTGTTGATTCATTGTTGCCAAGGGTCACTATGACCTGAAATTATATATATATATATATATATATATATAAAATTATATATGTATACATACATGTATAATTATACATATACCTTCCTATACATAAATAACCATGTCCCCCATGTACTTATTGTTGTTAAGTACATGCATGAAAAATGTACTTAATAACAATAAGAATACCAAAATTCTCATCTACTCATGGTGGTGAGCTCTCAGCCTTATGGCTTACAACAGGTCCAAATAAGAATCATGTTGTTTCAGAGAGCTATGATATGAAAGACAACTTACCTGCTCTCTACTGTCCAATATGTGAGGATGAAAAAGGAACTATTTACTACAATGAATGTTGTCATTTGGAAAGGAGAAAAAGAGGATGCAAAAAGTTACTGGTCAATAGCACAAAGGACTTGTTTACATTAGAAAAGAAAATTTTCTCTCTCTTTCTCTCCATATGGGAATAGGGGCATATGTACAAATCATCCTATAGAAGCTCTGAGTGTCACCCTTTTCGAGTTCCTCTCCTGTGTGGTAAACCCTTCTACACATGAAGGCACACTTAGCCTTCCTTGTGATATCTGTTGGGGAACTAACTGGGTGTGAGGAATCAGCACTGTTAAGATGCTCTGTGAGTAGATCAAGGTCTGTCCTCTGATCCAGAGATCCTTGACTTGCCTCTCACAAAAATGTGTGTGTGAGATTACATTATCCATTTAAAGTTTTTCATCTCCAAGAATGTCTTTACTTTCCTTTTCACCTAGTGTAGCCATACGTTAAAATGTACTCTATAAAATTTTTCCAGCACTTTTAAATGAACTCTACTAGAGGGATTTCTCTGAATATATTATTTTCTATATTTTACCTGAAATTATAGACCTACTTTCCAAATATATAATATCAGAGACTTCTACTTTTTTTCTTGTTAAAATGGTTTCCATTTCTATTATTTTCAAATCTTTTCACTCTATGAGACTGGATCTATATTACTAAATACTTATGATTTGGGGAGAACTCAATGAGACAATTCTTCTGTTTTTAATATTACTATAATTAGGTCATATAAAGGTCAGGTTTCTTAAAAATTCTGATATTTAGATAGAACCTTTATTTTTAGTTATGTCATGTATTCATGATTTTTTTTAATTTACAAAATCCCTTATTCTACTTCTGTTTTGATGGGAGGAGATCAGTTCTCCAGTTTTAACCATGTAAATCTTCAATTTTTTATAGTCTTACTTAATATATTTCTAACTTCATTAGCAAGTTGTAAGCACCCTACTTAGTTTCTGCATAGAACACCAGCCTGATCCTATCAATATAGCCCCCAGTAGTCTCTAAATCCCATAATCCTGAATGTAGGGTCATAATTTGATATATCCCATGGTCGTGCACTGTCTTGTGATTGTTATGATTTTATTAAAAGTTGTATTGTCATTTAGTTTATCCCTTTTCATAAGCTCTCACCTCTACTAAATGTTAAGTATTCTAAAAATAATTTTTGAGTGCTACAGCAAATTAAAGTAGACACTCAAATATTTATTAAATAAAAGAACTAATGAGAATATGAATGATCCCTCTTCTTTCCCTGTAATTATTTTATTAAAAAGATTATAAGTAATGGTCATTTTTATTGTATCACTACATTTAAATAACATTCAGTAAGTAAAAATATAATAATAGACTACAAAAACAAAGGGTAGAGTTATATTTAAACACCTGTTTAACCTGGGTTAGCAATGTATACTCAAAGATAAAAATTGAATGCCTAAATATGAGAGTTGCATTTCCCTTTCATGTAAAAGAAGGCTGGAGACAGCTTCTTGAGAACTGGCATAGCAGTTCCAAGCTAATCATGAGTTTAGGTTCTTCCTATCTTTTTGTATGACAATCCTTAGTACTTTAATTCCATACTCAAGGTTTTCTCATAGTCTAATATGACTGCTGTTATTTCTGCCAGCATGTCTGCATTCTAGGCAGGAAAGGGAAGAGTGATGGCAACAGAACAAATCTGAAAATGTTTTCTGAATTGAGTCAATCTCTTTAAAGAGATTTTCTCAACCTCCACTTGCCAATTTCTACTTATGGTGTATTGATTAACAGTAGTATCTAAGGAAACTAGGAAAGTTTAAAAAAATTTAATACTTTGCCACCATGAGTAAAAACAAAGTTCTGCTATCAAGACTAATGAGAAGAATGAATATTGGTTAGGCAACTAACATATCTGCTATAAACAGATATTTTAACAAATGAAAGTAATTCATTTTATTGCAACTGAAATCTTTTGGGGTTAATTCTTGGTCAAAACACTTAGATCTATTTTATTTATAAATTCACTTCACCAAATATTATGTTCTAAGTCTGTAGTTTCAGTGGTAACCCATATTTTTTATGCTCATTAGCATAAAAAAAATGCTTCCACTGTGTGGCAAGAAGATCCTTGACTTGGAGTCTGGAGAACAGATACTATTAGGTATTTGGTTTTGAATGTTTCTCATAATGTTCAGTCAGCTTCATTGACTCTGTAAATGAGATGATAATGCCTCCTTATGGGGTAAACAAAAATAGGCAAAGGATGAAAAGCTGATTCTTAACTGATAATTCTTTTTTATTTTTAAAATTAATTAATTTATTTATTTTTATTAAATTTATAGGGTACAATTGGTTAACAAGATCATACAGGTTTTTTTTGGAAAATGCTGATATTATCTTTTTATTTTTCTCTCTTTCTCTTTTTATTGTTGTTCAAGTACAGTTGTCTCTATTTTCCCCCCACCACTTCCCCCCATCCCAGCCATCCCCACCTCCACCCTTGATCCTACCCCCCTTTGGCTTTGCCCATGTGTCCTTTATACTTATTCCTTAACAACCCTCCCTCCTCCCCACCCCCTTATCCCCTCCCAACTCCCTTCTAGTTACTGTCAGTTTGTTCTTCAAAGACAAATGAAATCTGTAGTTGTACTGGAAAAAAATGTAATATCATCAGTCTCATTTAATACATGAGAAAATTTAGCTCAGTATGGAGCTTACATGACTTTATGTAGCTAGGTAGTGACTGAGCTGCAATTCAATACAGAGTGGCTCTGATCTAAAATTACCTCTAGGGATGTCCAATCCATGGCCCACAGGCCGCATGTTGCCCAGGATGCCTATGAATGTGACACAACACAAAATCGTAAATTTACTTAAAACATTATGAGATTTTTTTTGTTTTCATTATTGTTTGTGTGTTTAATGTATGGTCCAAGACAACTCTTCTTCTTCCAGTGTGGTCCAGAGACACCAAAATAGACACCCCTGTAACTATACAATACTGTCCCAGGAAAAGAGCATATAGCAGGCCCATGAATAGAAAAAGTCTGATGACTATCTTGCCAGGGAATTTACATCAATAGAAAATAAATCAGTTTTCAGTAGCTGTTTTTGTTGCTGACAAGTATAAGATAATGTTCTTCTCAGACACAAAAATAAAGGCCCTTGTTTCCATGGAGACACAAAGGCTTCTAGAAAACTCTAGTCTTCTTCACTGACATCAGCTTACTATCCAACCTGACAAGAATAGTGAACATTTTAATACTTTTTATTTTCTTACTTTTTTTCTTCCCTTATGGGACTTGAAGGAAAGGATCCAATGATAAATTTGGATTTTGGATACATATGTTAGTATTCCTTTGTTCTATGTGTAAAGCACAAGTAATTTAGAGGGAAATTTCTCGGTTTTGGCTCAACTTTTGGAACCAAAACACTAATCATTAACTAGTATAGCTACAATTTTCTTTAACTCAGCACTCAGCCATTGTGGGCTGGATAATTCTGTGTTATGGGCATGTTCTGTGTTGCAGGATATTCTCAGCATCCCTGACTTGAACCCACTAGGTGCCAGTCATATCTCCCAGTTATGACAACCAAAAATGACACCTAGGTTGCAAAATCACTTTAGTGGAGGAACTTTAGTCTCTAAGAATTTAATTTAAACATAAAATAAAGCTTTGATGATGAGATCAAATTAACTACAATGAGAAGAGCACTTAATTTAGTCATTCCAGGAACTGTTCCTCCAAAAACAAAGTTAACCAATTAGGCAGAATATTTTTTTCTAAATTATGTCAGGATGTTTCCATATGTCTCACCTAAGCCTAAGCCAGATATCCATCTTGCTCTATATATTTACATTGATAACTGAAAGAAGGGTGTCAATGGGAAGTTTTATTATTCTTGCCTTGTATCAGCCTAATACTACAGTTACATAAACCAAACATAATAAAATTATTTCTGCTCCATGCCATAGCATATAGAGAAAGAAATAAACAAAGCCATGAAATAAAATGAAGCAATTCAGCAAATTCTGAATTCAGACAGAGTATTAATTCAAAGTCAAAGTGATCCAAAAGCTACACATCAAGATGGAGCAATAGGTTAAAGTCAGTCATGCTGTCAGGGATGTAAAGCAGCACTGTGTCTCAAGATAAGCATAGCTCAGGTCAGAGAGGAGCCCTGCCTCACAAATGCAGTCTGTCTGAGCCAGACACAATGATTGATTTCCCAGGGAAGACTATTTTACAGTATGGTCCGTCTAGTGGATGTTGAAAGTTACCAAGAACAATTGAAAAACAGATGATCAAATATTTGAGTCTGTGTTTCCTTCAAATCAAAGAAGAAACTGGTGAATATATGTCTTATAACTATGGAAGGTGAGGATAGAAATATAACAGTTTGCTATAAAGATGCACAAATTGAGATCCGAAGAAATTCAATCACCTATCTGTGCACTAATAGATACTAAGAAAATTACAAGTCCAATATTTTGATTTTTATAGTTTTCTTGCTATCACTCGGTGCTCATTTTAGATCAATAAAACAATACTGATTTAGCACTGTTTAGGAAACACAAGTTTTTGCAGCATATTTAAAAAAAGACCAATCACTTCCCTAGGACTATTATTAAGGCATTGCATTTTATCAATGAATAACACTGACAGCAAGATTAAGTTTGTTTTTTAAAAGACACACTTTCCTGGAACATTAGGCATTTTGTCTGGCTTATTTGGAAAATTACTCCAACTAGGAATAATCTCTTCTTAGGTATATGTAAATATAATATCAGCACATTTATTTCTCCATCATTTCTCCAAGTGTATTAGAGGATAAAGTGTGTCTTTTGTATTTTCTTAGTCTTAATGAATCCTCTAAGTATTATATTAAGTTCAGTTACCAAAACTGAACTTTTTAATTTAAAAACATAGCTTATTTGAAAAAAGCACTGTTTATTATATGTGTATACATTTTCTCCCTAAATATCCCTAAGAACATAAGACAAAATCTTATGTAAATAACTATATAGCTTATGTAAAATAAATGTATCTCATGCAAGGAATAGCTCCAGAACTGTGCTTTTCTCTGTATGGATCTCTCTTTCTCTTGAGTGTTTATCTGATTAATCTTTTCTCTTTACATTAAACTTGCCAGTCAACACATTTAATATTTATTTTCTACAGTTGGTACAAATAACTCAGTTTACACTAGAAAGAGTCCCTGTAGTTGGCTTCTTTGGAGTAATTTGTGTACAGACCACTATTTACAAGACAACATACCAGGAACTAAAATGTGTATTTAACAAATCTTCACTCAACTTCTATAAACTGGGGTTTTCCATATAAGCATAAATTTTAAGATGACATAATTTGTCATGGGATAATTGTTTGGGGCCATATAGCAGATACCCCCAAGACAGAAATCACTTTGACTAACACTCTGGCATTTAGGAAGCAACAGAGCAAGTCTATTTTTACCTTCTGCCATAGGTTGTGGAAACTTAGAATTGGTGAATGTTATATTAGAATTGAACTTCTGGTTTGTTAGAGTATCTGAAAAAAGAAAAGAAGTTCATACACAAAACATGGAGTCAGTAAATCCATTATTAGTGAAGGGTATTAACATTCAAGACAAGCTTATGTTCAAGATCCTCACCAAGGCTTCTTCCCATGTTAACTGATCCTCACCCAATTCCTTACATCCAGTTCTATCAGGATGCCTTCAAAATGCTGCATTATTAATCACTTGAGTGTTTTATTCCTTCACTTTTCAACTTATTTTAGTTATAATATTATCAATAATGAAATAGTAAAATATCATCACTCATTTTCATGTTGTCATTACTACAAATATTTTTCTTCCCAAGTGTGCTATGTATTCGAGTGCATTACTTATTAACTAGAATTTTCAGAATCACTTGAGAGAATAATTAATATTTTTAATAAAATTCAATAAATCCATAAAACATTGATAGTTAAATTATAATAGTTTTTAGGGATAATTGATAATTGACAAGTGTACTACTTTTTAAATTTGCAGCAAATCTTTTTAATAAGCCCTTCTCAAACAATGCAATGGAAAAGCATTTCTGTCACAGTCTACATTGCATACTGGTTTTCATTGATGGCACTTGCCACTAACCAATATTTATTTTTTATTCTCTATTTTCCACTATTAGACTTTAAGCCACAGAAGAACAAGTAACTTATGTGCTTGATTTAACACTGTATCTCTAAACACTCAAACAGTGTTTGGAATGAAGCTGCCACTAAATAAATATTTGTTGAATGCATTAATGCTAGAACAGATGAATGGATAAATAAAGGAAAGATTCCTGGATGGCTGCTACTCACCCTGAAGTATGCTCCACAGAGTTTTGCACATGAAGAGCAGCTTCGTTCCAAATTAAGTCTTGAAATTTTGAGATTTTTCTCTCATTACAGTAATAGAGGCTCTTACATTTAAAAATGAAGAGAGAGTGTGAGGAAATCAGTGCTGTCACTAGACCACCTCAGCTACTCCAGAGGGTGATTGCCCACTCTCTAGGTGTGGGGAAGCATTAGGTTTGGTTTTCAGGAGAGGAGAAATACTCCTGTCTTGTGAATAAATTTTTCTTCTTTTTTTCTTTTGTTTTATATGACTGAGCTATTCTATCACTCTTATTTGATTTTTATATAAAAATTTATATCATTTTAAGACTTTCTTAATTTTATAAAAAAACTCATACAATTATAACTAAATCCAAAATGTTTAAATGTATAAGTAAAATTCTTATTTTTACTTATACATTTAAAAATAAGCTTTTAAAAATATTTGATGTCATGCTTAAAGAATAACAGTATTTTTCTAGTTTTAGTGAGATATAATTGACATACATCATTGTATATGTTTAAAGTATGCAGCTTAATGTTTTGACTTACATATACTATGAAATGGTTATTACAAAAGTTAGTTTGCATCCATCCTTATGTACAAATAAAATAAAAAGAAAAAATATTTTTTCTTATGATGGGAACTCTTAGAGTTTACTCTCTCAACAGCTTTCTTCTGTATCTTACAGCAACATTAACTATCATCATCATGTTACACATTAGCTCCCTAGTAGTTACTTATCTTGTAAAAATGGAAGTTTGTACATTTTAACAGTCTTTATTCACTGCCCTTTCACTCCATCTCTGGAAACTACAAATCTGATAACTACAAATATTACCTTCTTTTATCTCAGCTTCTTTACCCACTCATCCATTGATGGGCACTTAGATGGTTCCATATCTGAGCTACTGTAAATGACGCTATTACAAATATGAGAGTGCAGAAAAAAGAGTCACAGTATATTGGATGCACCTTAGAGCACAAAACTAACAAACATGTAAGAGAGGCCAGGGGGCTCAAACTGAAGCTTATTTTGCCTTACAGTCTTGTTTTTTCTACTGTACCCAATATTTGTGGTCAGTATTCCAGTTACTCTGGTAATCTTTTCCATTTGTCAAATAAAATGACTTAGAAGACTATGATTTCTTCAAAGTCTTAAAGAAAATTAAATTGTCAATGATGAGTCTACATTTAAATGATTTTAATCCTTTTGTGGTATAAGGGTTACATTACAACTGACAATTTTCACTAGCAAACTCTACTTTTTGTTTTGACAATTTTATGTTTTATGAACTATTCAATGTCAGAGAGAATCAGTTCTTCACTCAATGTAAAAAAGTTTTTAATGTAATTACCTAATTTCACCTAAAACTGGTGACTTAACTCTTAACGCTTTTCTCCCTACCATGAATGTGCTGTAAAGTTTACTCTTTTATGGACTCTTGATAACAAAACAAAACAGAGTCTTTACATTTTTCCACACCCCTTTTCAATTTATATGTTAAAATTTATAAATTTCACAAATTCATTAGTAAATTATAAGAAATCAAAGGTATTTTTTTTTCTATTGAAACACAGGATGTTGAATTCCTACAGGTTATCGGAGTAAATTTGACATTTTTTTCTCCCAGAAAACTCATTTTCTTTCTTACCCTCAACCCAGTGAATTTTCACACTCTTAGTGATTTGTTAGTAATCATGCTGATAACTAATATCTTATGTTTTTTAAGCTATTACAAGTGTACTTTTCTACCATTGTCTCCTCAGATGTAATTAATGCAGAATAACCCCCATATGACAAATATGGATCAGGCACAGAGCTCTGCTAGGTGTTTGTTGCCTAGATAAAATAAGACATTTTCAATAACTCTTACAAAAGTTGTTTTTACTCATGGTAAAAATTCCCATGAGACTCTTCCTCAGGAGTATTAGATTTTTTTGTAGTTAAGTAATGAAATTATAGAGTTTATAAAAGAAGACTGCTCTCACTCTCATGCTCACCTACTATAGCCGAACTCAAATCATTCCTATATTCTGTACAATGCAACACTCCACCCTTAATAAAAATGTGTGCTAAACAGGAAAACACGTACAGCAAATATGGGTTTATAATATCACTATTAAAATAGACTTCCATACTTTGAAAAATAAAACTGAAAGCAAAAAAGGTCTCCCTAAACTCCTGCCTCTTCAGGTGCACTGAAGGTGTTGACAGTGGCAGCAAGGCAACCTAGCACTGTTCGGAGTGGGAAAAGTGTGCTTCTGCAGCGTTCCAAATAGATGAGGAAGTCTTATTCACTTTCTGAGAGTGTAATTCCTCAGATTGTTAAGAGGACAATTTGGCAATGTCTATCAAAATTAAAAATGAACATTCTGTGGTAATCTGGTTTTGGAAATGTTCTCACTATATACCAAGATATTTGCACAGAGATACTTACAGTAACAGCATCTGTAATTATTATAAAAGAGTTATAAACAACCTGAATAACCATTGAAGTTCCATGGCTAAATAAGTTCTATGAAATATTTTTTTTAGAATATGAAGCAACCATTAAAAAATCGAGTGAATCTCTCTGTACTGATATGGAGAAATTACTAACATATTCATTGTTAATTAAATGCAAGTTATGTTGTATCTCTTTTATTTAATAACTATATAATGCTTTCTAAGTACCAGATATTGCTTTCAGTGCTTTACACATACTAATATTTGTTTTTTAACAACCTTATAAAGGGAGACTGTTATCCATCATTCTCTCATTTTCTAGAGATGGGAACTGAGGCACGATGGGTTGAGTGATTTGCTCGACATAATACTACAACTAGTAAGTAGAAAAACTGATATTTTAACCCAGAGGCCAAAGAAAAATAGGGCATATAAACCCCTCGAGTATGCCACACATTCACCTTCTACATGCGGAAAAGAAGAGTGTGGATTATTTTCTTGATTGTCATGTATTTCTTGTTTACATTTTCTAATCTTTGGATATTTCAAAACTCAGCACATACATTTAAATGCCAAGTTTCCTTCAAGGTCAAAATAATACAACACCAACCAAATATGCCTGAAATAATTTACTACTATAATTTTTATATTTGTTTTTATTCTTGCAGGCAGATATGGCATATACTCTCAACTAATTAAAAATAAATCTCTTCAGAACTTTACATTCAAGTGACTTCTTTTTTTTTTACTTATTGTTGTTAAAGTACAGTTGTCTGCATTTTCCCCCCACCCCAGCCATCCCCACCTCCCTTCCCTGATCCTACCCACCTTGGTTTTGTCCATGTGTTCTTCACAGTTGTTCCTGAAAACGCTTTCCCCTTTCTTCCCCATTATCCTTCTCTCTTCCCCCGCCCCGTTACTGTCAGTTTGTTCATAATTTCAATCACACAAACAAGTAAGCAGAATATAACCAGAGACAATGAAATCAAGGGACTTCTGACAAAATTTACAAACCTTAACAGAAACCCCCTTACATTGTGCCCAGACATAAAAGGATGCTTAGAGCCTACACATGTACTAATTTACATTCCACCTAGAACTTCTATTTATAAATTGAAATGTAATCATACTTTTACTTTCTTAATTTATTTATATTTTATTTATTTATTTATCAGTTTTATTGAGATAAAGCTGTCAAAGAAAAATTACTATATTTAAAGTATTCATGATATGCATATGCTTTATGAAAGGACTCCAACAATCATGTTAATTAACACACTCAGTAGCTCACATAAGTACTTTTTCTTAGAATTCTTAAGATGTATTCAATGAGTTCCAGTTATAAAATACAGTATGCCAACTGCAGTCTTCACAGTCATACAAGCTCTGTGAGCTGAATCTGTTTAGGGACTCATGAGCTTCATGATCTTGGGTGTTCAAATATCTCTCCAAACATTGGAACTTCTGAGCTATTATATGTTTAAATAAGTTTCTGCCCTTCTCTCCCTCTCTTCTCCTAGGACCCCAGTAGTGCTTAAATTATTTCATTTATTCCATGTCCCTAAAGCACATGGGCTTTCTTCACTCCTTTCATTTCTTTTCTTTTTTCTCCTCTGATTGTCTCAAGTTTACAAATTTCTTCTTTTGCTTGATGAAGTTTATATTGATGCTCTCTATTGCATCTTTAATTTTATTTACTGTATTCTTCAGCTACTGAATTTCTCTTTGGTCCTTTATTTAATTTTTTATATTTCTATTAAACTTTTTGTTTCTGTCTTATTTTCCTGATTTTATGTGATTGTCTTCCTTAATTCTCTTGTAGCTCACTGAATTTTTAAAAAAAAAAAACAATTACTGTGTGTTCTTTGTCAACAGCTTGTAATCTCCATTTTTTAAGTGTCAGTTACTGAAAAAATATTGTTTTCTTGTGGTGGTGTCATGTTTCCTTGATTTTTCATGCTTCTTGATGTTTTGCCTTATTGTGTTTGTATTGGAAGATGCATTCATCTTCTCCAGTTGGCTTCAGGGGCAAAAAGTCTGTCAGCCTTGCTAGAGATTTTGAGGGTGTCTCAGATTTTTCTCTGAATATTCCTCTTTCATACTTCTTGTTCCCTCTTGAGTTCCATGCTTGTCTTCTTCCTGCAAAACCAGGCTATGTGTTAGTTATGTGTTCTGACACCCTTGTTTGCTTTCTCTAGGGTGGTTTTTCTGTGCATGCTTACTAAGTATATTCAAAAGCTTACAATCATTACTCTCAGGGATGTGCATAGGGAGCCAGGCATAGAATTGAGAGCATTTGAGTGAGGCAAGTGAACCATTGGATGCCTATGAGTCAGTTGGGAGTACACATGTAACCTGTCTTAGCAGCTTGTAGATAGGCTCCCTGCCAGAGTCTGCAAAATAGTTAGTAGAATTTTTGCCACTTTGATATGTTCTGAACCATAACTGCTAGCCCCGCCCATCCTCTACCTGCTCCTCAGCCATGCAGCTTTCCTCAGAATTCTGGATAAAATGAGAAAGAAGTGAGCCTCTTTGGCAGGATGACACAGAACTGGGAAAGGCAGGTGCTCATTCATGTGCTCTCGTTTTCCTCTGTGGGACAAATTGCAGTCCAAGAACATCTCTGCTGGCATTGAGCTGTCCTGCCTTCTGGAAGGGGTGGTGAAAATAATATAAAACTATTTATCTTGCTCTCTTCATCCCTCCAGTCTTAAGTGTTTTGCTCCAAGAGTGTGCTGGAATTATCTGCAGGACTCCCAGACTTTCTCAAAGATACTCTTGCTCATGGCTAATTGTCAAAATTGGTGTTTTTCATGATAAGATGTTACAAAATGCCTCTTCTGACACTTTGCTGACACTGCTCAGCCTTAATTCTTGATTAATGATTTGTAGTTGAACTTGCTAATGATTGTTACTTAGAAGTAATTGACTCACTTATGTGTACATGCTACCGTACTTAGAATGAAGTCTGCAATTCATTCATTCATTCATTCATTCACTCAATTACAGTTGTCCCAATTTTTACCCCATTGCTTGCCCCGACCCTGCCCACCCCCTTCTCCCACAGTCAATCCCAATCAGTTTTCTATGTCAATGGGTCATTTATACATGTGCCTTGACTATACCCTTCCCCTTCTTTCTCTTATTATTCTCCTTCCCCCAACCCTCTGGTTACTGTCAGTATTTTTCCTTATTTCTATGTATCTGGTTCTATAATTTAAAAAATAAAACTTCAATACTAAGGCCAAGGCAAATGGAGTAAATTGCTTTCTAGTAGCAGTGTTCCCTGCATGACACTAATATGAAATTGGTGGGTAGTCCTATTAGTTGTGTAATTATATCTCAGGATCAACATTGTAGGGCTACAAGAAGGAGTGTGAGTTTACCATCTAAACATTTCTTGCCTTGCCATTTCTTAGCTTATATTATTTCTATTCATGCTTTAGTAGACACTTAGCACAACAATGTACATTCCAATTTATTCACAAGAATTCTTTGCTTTCTTCTTTTTGAATTGTAGGAAAATGAAAATATGTGAGTTAAAGGCAGGATGGACTGGTGTTTGAAAATCTGAGAACTCAGAATAGGTCAAATAGATCCTGTGTATAAGCTTGTCTCTTTAGATAAAGGAGTGCCATGAAATTAAAAAAAATAGAATAGCTGAACATCTCAGAATAGTTGAAATTGTGAATAAACATGAACTTGAATTATTTTTTACTTGAAAGTAAAATTGTAAGGTAATTAACTTTTTGCATTTTCCAAACTTTTAGATATTTCTGCTGGATAAAAACTACATGATAAATACTTTCACAAGAATTATAGAATTGTTTTTAGATAAATTAAAAGAAAGAAAAAAACATAAGTATTGCTTTGATTAGCTTTAATATAAATAAAGATTAAGATGTCTCTATGGCATGCATTTGCATTCTTTTTTGAAATTGCTTATAAACAACCTGATAATATATTAAAATGAAGTGATATAACATAGCAAATAGTTATCACAGAAAAAATGAAATCTGTTTCAAATCAAACATAAATATCCTTAGAATAATCTTCGGAGATGCATGTTTGTCTTAATGATAAAATGCAGATGTTATTTTTATGTAGAAAACAAGATTAAAATTAAGTCACTATTTCTAATGTTGTTTTCTTCTTTCCTGGTTATATATTAAATTTTATATTTCTTCTACCAAACTGGCACCATTCACATTATTTTTATTCCTCTTTATATTCTACTTTTAAATATCTAAGTGATACGGGAGTCATGTTATAGTATGCAAAGAGAACTATTACCTACAGAAAACAAAGACAGCTATTGAGGAAATTAGTTAATCTATGCACAGACATAGATTAGAAATATCCTGTTGCTTTATCTGTAATGCTAATTTTTAGTACATTTCATATGACTAAATGGCTGTTTCATTACACACATAAAATCCCAATAACTAATTGTAAGTAACAGTGGCTGAAATTGCTAATTTTATATTTTAGCTCTTAAATTACACAGAGGGATAATTTACAATTTCCAAAATTGGTACCAATGTCTGACTTAGGATAACTAAATCCTTAGTTTATAGAGTCATATTACCTTTGTGAACTGTTTCCACAGTGCATAAAATCTTAATAACATTTTATTTCAAATACTTTTTATTACATAGAAAAGCATTACTAAATACCCAAGTTCCATTTTATTCATAGTCATTATATATTTTTATGTTGTCTTACCTGCCTGATGAACATCTCAAAATGGAGGTTATTCAGACAATTACATTTATGTGTATTCACAAACTCACTTCTGCAGTCACTTGCTTCTGTAACTTTCTTATTCTAGTTTTAATACAAGCCTGCAAGGAGGAGACTTTTAAATTCAACATGACTTCTAGAGAAATTTAACATAAAAAGTAAAATATGTGCAAACCCATGCAAATCCACCCTTGGAAAACTGGGCATTTGGCCTTATTGAAAACTCTCAAAGAATGGTAATGCTAACAATATGAAAAGATGCAATTCACTATTTAAAGTGATTCTTGGATCTAATGATTAATCACACATTTTCCAGGAAATCTAAGCAAACAGAACAAAACTCTAGGCAAATCATAGGAAACAAAGGGGTCATTGTTTTCATTGTCCACATATTGGTTCCAGAGCTGGACATGGTATTATGAGGATTAGTGGTGTATAACCACACACTTGACATTATAACAATCATCAAACAGATATCCTTTCTAAAAAAGAGAAAGGGTTGCAAATTGCAAAGTGGCACACTTTCCTTCCATGATAATTTTTTGAAATGAGAAATGACACTCTATGAAAATATGCTCATTAAATCACTTGTGTGAAATTCTTCAGATTTCTAATCAAATTAACTAACATGCACTATTAAAAAACTCTAATAAATATAGAAGGAAATCTGATTTGAAAAAGGAAAATGAAAAGCAAACAGTATTATTTGTTGCTGCTACTTCTTGAGTCACATTCAGCAAAAAAATCATTTAGATACACAAGTGCATATGGGTCAGAGGAGGTTTTAGGGGTTATTCAGGAAGTAACTTCTATACCTAATCTGATGGACTGGGTAATTTAATGAACACAGTTATATCACGAAGGACCTATTCTAGATTCAAACATTTTCATTTTATTACTTGCAATTTCACAAAATTTCCAGTACCTGAACCATTTTAAAAACAGTTGTTCTTGAAAACCACTCTTAAATGATTCCTGCTGATTTTATATATACATATATATATTGCAATTTGTTGATTGTATATATATATATATATATTGCAATTTGTTGATTGTATATATATATATATATACACACATATATATAATGTAATTTGATTCATAGTGTATTTTGCATCCTAACAGTCTGAAAGTTTGAAAGGGGTGTGAACAGTTACAGCATAAAAAAACAGTCAAATCTTAGGAAAAAATTATCATTTAATAACGAAGTTTTCATGCTCTTATGGGAAATTGCCATTGGAATTAGTGTCAATCTGTAATTAGGTAAAATCACTGTTGTTTAAAATTCAGAAGGCCAATATATTATTGCTTATATTTTATACTTCACATTGAAATAGAGTATTTTTTGGATGTGAGGGCAATCTGACTGCAACATGTCACCTCAATGATAACCAGGGTTGAAATACAGTAGTTTAATTATAATAGAAGCAGCTGCTCTATGTTTATTTAGAAAATTTGCTATGTAAGACAATTATACCTTTTCCTTATACCCCAAAATAAATTATTATTACCTTTTCATTATATCATTTTTTATTATTTAAGAAATTACTTATGCTATTTGAGATGTGAAAAGACAAGTGTGTGGCATTTATCTGTTTCTATTCCAGTAAAGAGCTGTGGCAAGCAAATGAGAAAGAAAGATCAAGAGTTTTATCACTCTATTTTAATATAATCTTTGCCTACATATTAGGTACTTACACCTGCGGTTCCCACCACCCAGGCCAGGAACGGTACCAGTCTGTGCCCTGTTAGAAACCAGACCACACAGCCAGAGGTGAACAGGAAGTGAGCAAGCACAGCTTCCCTCACATTACTGCTTGATCTCCACTTCCTGTCTTCATCACATCCCCACTCCCCCATCAGTGGAAACATTTTTCTTCCACGAAACTGGTCCCTGGTGCCAAAATGGTTGGGGACCATTGACCTACACTATTATCTAAAAATTTTAAATGCTTTCAAACTCATGATGATTACAGAAATAAAGAAAAAGAGGAAAAGAACAAGAGAAGATGTTAGAAAAAGTAGAGAGTTTCCTATACTTTAAAAAGAAGATGAACATAAATTTTTCATATTTGGTAAGAATTTCTGGGGAAAAGTTATTTTCAAGTTTAACACAAAGTTGATATTGTAACAGAACAACCAATGGGATCCCACTGCTCACCACCTGTAGGCAAAAACTCCAGAGACAGAGTTCGGTAGAAAAGAAAAAAAGAATTTTTTATTTAAAATATCCACAGCAGGTTTCTTGATGGGGCCTTCCTGCTGGGGGCAGTCCTCACTATCTCCCAGGACCCACCAGCCCAGGCCTCCTCCTCCCCCACTTCATAGCAGTTTAGCTCCTGGAGTGCTCCTGGTAAGACCCAGAACACTGTACCCAACAAGCTTGCACTGGTGTGGGCATGAACATGCAACAGCCACCACAGCTTCCCATCTGGGGAAGGGGTGCAGACTTTCTGGGAAGCCATGCTCCCTAAGCCAACTGGCCCGAGCCTCCCCACCTGCCCTCTTACCAGAAACTGTTGCACTCTCGGACAAGCAATCCTGGAGTGCTCAAGCAGGGACAAAGGGAATCTTATAGCATGTATTTCCACCTGCTCCACTTTTTAAAACTGTTCCCATAATTCTCCACACAGTGGAAATAGATGGAAAGGTATTTCCCTCTCATCCACTTACCTCCGCAGCTTTTAGTACCAGTCCTATGTGCCCTTTCACTGCATCGTGTGCCAGTTGCCAGAGCAGCACATGCAGGAGCCATCCTTAGCGCTTCTCCACTACTCCCAATTTCTGGGGGAGTCCTCCCCAGCTAAAATATGATGCATTTCTATTAAAATGTAATATGGTAATTCTTTAAACATTAATATATATCATGAATGAGAGTAACTAAATTTATTTTATAGACTAAAGAGGGAATTAAAAATTATTGCTTTAGACGTTTCATCTCATACACACACAAAAACACAAAACAAATAAGCCTACCAAAACCAAAATTTTGAGGAAAAATGCTGATGAAAAACTACAAAGTATTCTGAAAACAAATATGTAGAGGTTCTAAAAAATCAAATATCGTTACTGTAAAATTTGTAATTGTGGTAGAAAACACTTTGAAGAACCAATTATGAAGTTGAACACAGAATTATTATGTTTTCTGCAATAAAATGTTACAGATTGTAAAAAGCCCTAAAGTTTGTTTTGTTTTGTTTTGTTTTTCAAATGAATGAGAATATTCCGAAGAGAAGCAGTCATTACTGGCCTCAGTTGCCTGGGATTTCTTTTGATGTTAGTTATAATTAATTACTCATCTATATCTCCAATAGACTCATTGGTTCCAAAGTAGTGCCCTGTAGATGACCAGACTTTGAACTATTGTTCCCTTCCCTTCTGAATATTCTCTCTAAAAATTGTGAGTATGTATAAACCAATTTATGAGAAAAGTCAAACCAACCCCTAATTTTGTGTTTCAGTGAATTCTGAAAAATGGGGGAAAAAACTCTTTCTAGAAAACTGAATAGAGAGACATATTCATAGGTTCTATGAAAAAAATGTAGTTTGAAGAGAAGGAACTTCACAGAGTAAAACTCTGTTAATGTACAGAAAAAAATATTTTAGGATAACTTCATATATAGTTTCAAAATAGGACCATATTATAAAAATATACTAGCAGAATGAAACCAAGGGGAAAAGCTAAAAAGAAAAAACTAAGATTCAGGTAAAAATAATTGCTAAACTAAAAATTATGCTAATGACATAAATATGCATAATAATTGAAAGCTAATACATTTCAAAATTCTAATGATAATGGAGACCAAATTGTCCTAACTAAATGAAGAACTTAATTGTAACTCAACATTTAGAGAAAATCAATTATTTTCATTTATTTAATTTAAAATATTTGAGTACTTATTCTATAGCAGGCATTGTATAGTCATTATCAAATAAGTTGAAATTATAGGCATTGTCAATTGAAAATGGTATGTCCTTTGGAAGGCAGCTATGCTAACCACTATACCACCAACACCAGGCCGGGTGGGTGGGCTGGGATGGGAGTAAAAGATAGAAAATTGTACTGCAACAACAATTAAAATAAAAACAGCTTGATTTAAAAAAAATGATAAATTTGGATTAATCTTTCCTAGTTAAGTAGACAATCTGTCATGATTTTGATATAAATTACATTCTACTTCAAAGCTACTTGAAAATAAATAAAAATTTGGCCTTTAGTCTACTCATCCAGCAACATGCTCTATGCTGATGACTCAAGTATTATTTTATATTTTTCAGTAAAATGTTGTAATTTCCGCCCCCACAAAAAATGGTATGTTCTTTGTCCTCATGAAGTTTTCATGCTAAATATTGAGATAGAAAACTATGTAAGGTTTTGTTCAGTATAGTACTGAGCACCAATGAATTGTCAAGCCCATGGTGGTAGAGTACTGTATACTTGTAACCAGCAAGTTTATGTTGCCTGTCATCTACCAGACCCAATAAACAGAGATAGGGATTGAATCTTTATGGGTACTTTATTCAGATGGCCAGCAATCTGAGAAAATGACGGATTTATACTCTAATAGACCTTCTCAAATTCCATTTTAAAGTGGCCCTTTTGATAAAGAAAACACAGTGTAGGTAAGGGGTTTGGAATTCAGGGAAAAGTTAATTGAATTTAAAAACTGCAGCATTCTTGCCCTGGGTGGTGGTCTTTACCTGTGCCCCAGGTGGTCATCTTTAGCTGTGTCCTGGGAGTGATCATCTCACTCTGGAGTACAATGGCTCAGATACCATCTTGAATGGCTTGTGGTCCTCCTGAGGCACAAAGGTGGAACTGCTTATGGTCACTGAAGAGTGGGTCATACCTGGAGTTCCTGGAACAATAGCTTTTACATGCATTGATTACTAATCATATTAGCTATTACTTAAAGTAAAATTTTCCATCTTTCAAGTCCCCCTTCATACCCGTTACTAATTGCAGAAGATTCTAAACACTTCTGCCCACTGCATCTTGGTGTCTGAGTTGCCAAATAAAACAACAGAGTCAAGCACTGAATGGAAAAACACAATACTCCCATAAAGGAGAGACATTTCAATATCAGCTTCAGTAGTGTGTGTTGGTCCCCCCATAGCCAAAGTCTTTCCTATTAGTAGCTCTCTTGTGCTGCAGTAGGAAGAACCCTGTACACTACCAAAAGAGGACAAATATAACAGTCGGGTTGACCAGGTGCGTCTGGATACACAGGCTTCACACTGAAACAAAAGAGCGTTCCAGTACCTGACCAGGGAAATAGATAAGCCCTACCAAGTCTCTTTATCTTTTGGAAAGGAAGTATTCCAAACTCAAGGACATTCTTACTTGCCAGGTAGGAGTGGAAAGGCTCTTTGCATGAGCCTGCCTCTCCCAACAGTCCATCCCTCACTCCTTACTCAGTCCTGAAGCAGAAGATAAAGCATATAAAATTTAGGAGGAGAATTGCTCAACTGATATTTGGAGGTGAAATTAAGTCATGGCAGCCCCTCAACTACCTGTACATAGGTGGTTGCTCACAGAGACTCTCTGTCAGTTTTAGGCACTTTACCAGGGATGCCTGGAAAGTCAGACCCAAGAGAATGATCAGTCCTCCCTGGAGGCTGTTGCTCAACCATGAAATCCAAGTGCCAGCATTGAGGCATCTAAGATGGTCTAAGAATGAGTCTAGGAGAGACTCTAGTATACAGCTGATAACCATAATGCCTGGGCATGGATTTTCTCCAGCTCAATCTCTACCTTTTCATAATTACTGATATACATATACAACAGGAAGTATTGGCAATAACACAGACACCACTCTGTTCTGCCAGCAGATAATCAAGGGCAATTTGCTTGTCTATCACCAGCTTGGCTAGTGAGTTCAGTGAGTTTTGTCAATTCTCAATAGCTTGGGCAGCAGCATTAGATAACTGCACCATAGTCAATGACAAGTGGTGTACCATTTATTTTTTTCCAGGGCACGTATGCCTGTGCCAGGCATGAGGACATGGGCAACAGAGCAAAAGCAGCTGTCTGATTGTTTTCCTGGCACTGTGTTTTGGGCAACCATCCCACGTGTCAGAAATGTGCAGCCCTTTCAGTTTAGAGTATTATTCTACACAAACACGGGAGGGCATAAAATTCCCAGCAGGCCCTGTCTGAGGGTGACAAGCACTCATAGCCCAGTTGTACTCCTCAGAGAAATATGTAATCTGGGGATATATATGGATACCAAAAAAATAATGAAATACAAAAAAGGAAAGGAAATTACAGATTACTATCTCTTATTAACTTAGATACAAAAATCTTTAAAAATAGTAAACCAAATAAAAATGACTATATATCATTACCAAGCTGGATTTATTTCAGGAATGCAAGACTAATTCAACACCCAAAAATCAATGTAGCTCACCATTCAACAGCTAGAAAAAAAAGTCATATCATATCAAAAAAGTCATATCGTATCAACTGATACAGAAAAAAATATTTTGACAAGTAAGCATTTGTTGTTTATAGACCACCCAGTCTCTGATATTTTGGTTACAGCATCCTGAAAAGACTAAGAGAGTAGTTTATTACACAGCACTTATGGAATGTGCGGTTATAGTCTCAGTGACTGAGGATGAAGGAATGAAAAAAGTCAAAGAAACATGTATGGACCCCTACTGGGTGTGTGTTACAAATCAGTGTGCGAATTGGCCCCACTCTTCTCACCTGTGATGCAACAACCACCAAAACTATCTGGCCTTGCTTCATTCATGTATCAGGCACTTGTCTGTGATGTCAATTTTTGAAATTCTTTAAAAATCTCATCATCATGTTATATTTTCATAATCTATGAATGATGATTATACATTACTTACACAGAGAAGAGACAGATAATTCCTAAAACTTGACCATGTATCTTAAAATGTTCATGTTTATTAGAAAGCAAATAACACTGTGAGAAGTTACCACCTAAATGTCAGAATATCTCAGTGTTAATCTTTCTCTTTCTTTCTCTAAAGCTGATATAAAACCATAGTAAGAAGACATAATGAGGATAATTGGTACTAAACAGTCTGGAGAGATGTTATAAACCTAGATTGTGATTTTCTGAACTGTGGCAGCTAACTTATTTAATGTTTCTTGGTGTCTTGTATAGTACTTGAAACATAGGTGCTCATTAAGTATTTTCTGTATTAATTAATAAAAAAAGGAAAACAAGAAAATTCAGAAGAGCAAGAAATAAAAAAATATATAATTTTGGACAAAACATAGTTCATGTTAATCAGAGGTGACCAGAAATATTTACTTTAGCGTATGGACAGAATTCAGCAGAACCTAAGTAATCTCAGGCTTCTCAGTATGAATGACTGAAGACAGCTCTCACTCGTTGTTGAGCTGATAATATTTTATTAAACATGGTGATGATGAATGATGCATACTGATAACCTTATCAAATATTTTACCAATAATTATTTTTTAAATGGCCCAATCAGAAAAGTAACACAGCCATAATGCTTAAAAGTATAGTGTGTAGGAATCAGATTGACTGGATTTAAATTCAAATCCCCTTACTCAAAAGCTCTGTGACGTTAAGCAAGGAACATCATCTTTAGATGATACCTTTTTCTTCTTTTTTTTTCTTTTGTAGGATTAATACTTGCAAAATTCATAGAAAAGTGGCAAGTGTATAGTAAAAGTCATGATACTGATAGCCTGACTGGACAATGTGAAGCAGGCTGAGGGTGGGGAAGAGTAGGAGATGGAGAGGAGATAAATGGGCGGGCCATAGGTGTGGGGTGGGGGCATGTTGCTCAGGTAACACAGCTTCTGCCTGCTCCTGGGGGCAGATAAGCCCTTTTCTGTACCCCCACCCCTCTCGCTAGGGCTGCCCTTGGTACTGCTTGAGAAACTGTCTTGAGTGGTGCCTAAGAGTTCAGGTGGGTTTTCCACGGTCCTTTTACTCTGTGGGTGTGCTCTGAGTGTGGTCAATATGTGGGAACTAGGGCTTAGAGGGATGCAGAGTTTACAGAGCAAGGATACAGAGTTTACAGAGTTTACATTGAGCAAGGATAGCAAGATAATTGGATGGAGGGAAAAACCCTCCTACCCCTTTCTGGTACCTTATTGAAAGTAGCACCAGGGAAAAACAGGTATAAGCACCTTAGAAGTCAAAATGGTGGCAGGAGGGAGGTGCTGGACCAAAGAAACCTGTTGGTCTAGCTGGAAGAGAAGAAGTGACTGGTCCCCAGATGGACCCGCCCAGAGCGTGGAAGTTTGGGAAGTAAATTGGGCATTCTAGGAAAGCACCTTATCCATCCCACACTCCTCACACCCAAAACTAATGTAAACCCAGGGAAGGAAGGGACACACTCTTGCCCACCTGGTAAAT
Source organism: Phyllostomus discolor (assembly GCF_004126475.2). Classification (NCBI taxonomy): domain Eukaryota; kingdom Metazoa; phylum Chordata; class Mammalia; order Chiroptera; family Phyllostomidae; genus Phyllostomus; species Phyllostomus discolor. The sequence continues at coordinate 53,813,687 of NC_040905.2, forward strand.
GCTCTGGCCAGTGCATTCATGGAACCCTGTGGCTCTAGAAGCCACATGGCCAACGGCAGTGCCTTCTACAGATGGGAGCAGGAGGAAGCCTAGAGCCAGACAGCAACCAGGATCAAGCTAAGCTACCAAGATGATTGCTCATCAGCTGCTTGTGGGTGCCAAAGGATGGTACTTTACATAGGGACAGGACTCTGCATTGTCATTTGTTTTGGTCTTGCTGAAAACAGCTGGGTTTTGTGTGGGTTTTGTGGAGGAGATGGGTTTCAAGACAAGAGTCCACCCTCCTCCCAGATCATGCAGTATTTGAATAAAATTAACAAAAAATAAAGTAGGGCTCTGGCTGGCATAGCTCAGTGGATTGAGCGTGAGGTGAAAACCAAAGTGTCGCAGGTTCAATTCCCAGTCAGGGCACATGTCTGTGTTGCAGGTCATGGCCCCCAGCAACTGCACATTGATGTTTCTCTCTCTCCCTTTCTCCGTCCCTTCCCTCTCTAAAAATAAATAAATTAAAAAAGTAAAAGTAAATTAAAAAAAAACCTCTCTCTTTTCTCGCCAGCCTCTGCATCTAGAATTTGCCTTTCGGTGACAATAGGCAGCATGTTGGTTCTGGTTCTGTAACAGTTATGCAAATGTCAGTACTTAAGATTCTTATGCTTTTAAGCAAAATAGCTCATGATATGATTCTATCAACTTTCTGCTATGCATTTTTGTTTGTTTTGTTTCCTTCCATTATCGAATGGCCTATCTACTGATTCTACTTATTTTCCTTGTCAGTCTCTTGGTTCTCATCACACTGCCTTACTCACTGATTTCACACAGATAAGACCCCCCTGCAAGCTCTAAATAATTTTCTCATTTCACATTCCTCATACAAAATACCCATCTCCATTTTCTCTCGTCAACACACTAACCAGGCTATCAATACATTTTGATTCACAAAACCTACAACTATCTTTTAAAAACAATTTTATCCCTACTTTTGATGCAATTCATGCCATTTTTTCCATTCCTGTTCACTTGTTCTCATAGAATTGATTTCTGAGTTCTTTGAGAATTAAATTTTTGTCACCAAAATTTTTAAGCCCATCAAAAAGAATGTCATGTTACCTTCTTATGGTTTGTTTTCTTCACATTTCCTCTGTGATGTTTGTCACAGAGTAGATGCATAGATAGACTGGTTGACTAAATATAGTTAAAATGTTCAAACAAGGGCCACTTCTAGTTTTGATAATCTGTTTTAAATGGTTAATTGAGTACAATGTTTTATAATAATGTTCACTCAGCTATTTGAATCCAAAAGTATTTTATACAATCCAGAAGTTAAATTATTATATAATTTGTACTTAAAATCATACATATTCATTAGATTTAATATACAGGGTTATCTTAAGAAATGCTTTGAAAATACAGATAACAGCCCTGGCTGGTGTAGCTCAGTGGACTGAGTGCGGGCTGGGAACCAAAATGTCCCAGGTTCGATTCCCAGCCAGGGTACAAGCCTGGGTTGCAGGCCATAACCCCCAGCAACTGCACATTGATGTTTCTCTCTCTCTCTCTATCTTCCTCCCTTCCCTCTCTAAAAATAAATAAATAAAATCTTAAAAAAAGAAAAGAAAGAAAACACAGATAACTACTCTCAAGCAAGAATCTGATTGCATAATTCCCCATCACTTCACCTAAGACTACACAAAGTGTTGCTAAAATAGGAACATATTTCTTGGTGCTTCCTGTGTGTGTGAGACACAAATGCTTCTGCAAACCCATTTGTATCATTGACTGAAATAATCTCATGATGAATAATTCTCTGAATAACCATTAACATGATTCAGAGAACAATGATATTTGGATTTGTTTTATTACTGCTTATGATGCTGAAAGAGCTTACTACACCTTATACAGGTGTTTGAGTATTGGATTTAAGATATTTCTCACAACAAAGAATTTTAACTTGACATTTCTTTGGCAGTGTTCACTTACAGCATCACAATGTTACATCTTATAAACTGCTTAGTAATCAAGTATTCAAAGGCATTCAGCTCTAGTCAACAGAAGGAAGGGTGATTTCAATGACAGTATTCATAATAAATGTTCTCCAGGGGAGCATTTACATAATCATGGGAATGAAAATGATCATTACTTGTCATTTATTGTTATACTATGTCCCCTTGAAGAATTCTATAGATGAATTCATCCATCCATTACTTTTCATAAGTTACTCTAATATAGCTCATCTATTCAACTCACTTTGTAATATCCATAATAAGAACACTTTAGACTCTGAAAGAAACCCTTAATTTATGCAATTAAGCACACTTTATTGATATCAGTAAAAAAGGAGATAGATTAAAGAAAAATTATACTAAAGTATATGGTGTTAATATGTATTTCTTTCTTAAGTCTAAATAACTTCAGAGAAATTCTATTCTGAATTGCAAAATGTTATCTGCCCTTGGTTTATGGATATCTTACATTGCTGTGAAGTCCCTTGAAATATTTTGTTTGAAATTTGTTTTAATATATTTTCTAAATGTATAATATCAATATGATCTTGTGAAATATCAAAGGTTAATAATTTAAAATATTTAGTGAATGAATTGTTAAACATTTTATCATGATTGGAATAGTTCCTAAATAATTTTCTGCTTAACCCATTTCTGGTAAAAAAAAAAAAAAAGTGCACCTTTCTGCCACTACTAAAAACAGAATTCTGTAAATAGAATGATGTCATTTGTTTCCAAACACTATCAATGCACCAGAGAGATGCAAAAATAATAATAAAAGCAAGATAATTCATGGGCAGCATTAGGACCATAATCCACAAGTTATCTCCTGGTAAACACTGCAGTTGCAAGCTCAGGGTAAGTGGGAGATGGGTTCATTCCCCTACTGTGTTACAAAAGGTGTCAAGTGACAACCAGCTATGAACTGTTGTTCTTTTTCTGGTTCTCTCATGAGATGCCTTTGTTTGTTTCTGTACCACTCTTAGGTGAACTATCAGTTAGAATAATTGCAACCAACAAAATTTGCTCTCAAGAACATATGTTTTACCTCTGTGTTTGTTCAAACCAGCCCTAAGAAGTAGATACTAAAAGGCATATCTTCAAGTCCATAACATTAACTTATTTTATGTACTGTAGAATAAAAAAAAACTTTAAAGTTTTTTATCACTTACCAAAAGTTTCCAGTCATAGCAACTCTCTCTGTCTCTCTTTTTCTCTCTGTAAATTATATGATGAACGATTACTAATATCTGATTCTAATATCTGTTTTTAAAGAGAAGAAAAGCATCTATATCTTTATAAAGGCACTATTATAAACAAGGTTATGATGGACTCTATTATTTAAAAAATTCAACAATTTGTTTTTACCATGTTAATAAATGTTGATAGCATCTCACTGAAATGTACTTTATAAAAGCTGAGCTGAACATGGATAAACATACAGAGGTCTATAATTGGCCTTTTCATAATATCTTATAATTATGGCATATGCTAACTTGTATGAATAAATTGCATAGCCTTATGCATAGATCTTAGGTAATGTTTCCTACATACAATTCAGCCTGCAGTAAGTTCAAGTTTATAATCTGATAATTATCAGAAACGTGGCCAATTGCTACCTAAATCCAGGTAATTTGTGGAATCACCATTTCAGTTTAAACCTATGCCTTTTCAGTGAGGAATTGTACTCGTTACCACCTTCCTCCTTTATTCCACTTATTTTACAGCAAAAGCTCAAAATTCACATCTGAAATTATAAAGATCCTAAATCTTGTTATCTGAAGGTTTTAGGAATACTGCACAGTGCTAATTTAAATAATTCGAATATCTAAATCTATTAAAATCTATAAACCTATACCAAAATTAGTATAATATTTATGTTTCTGGGAGAATGGATTATCAATTATATAATGCATTTATCTAATAGTGCATGGTGGCATTCTGCCTCTTGGGAAACAGGACACAGTAACAAATATTTCTTTTCAAAGTTCAAAACTTATACCATACCCACCTTTATTTATAAGTTGTATTTTCACTTTTGTTTCAAAACGTGTTTTAAATTTCTCTTGAGACTTCTTTTTTCACACTGTATTATTTAGAAATGTGGTGAACAATCTCCAGATACATGGAATTTTTTCATCTACTTTCTATTATTTATCTCTAGTTTAATTCCATTGTGTTTTGAGAATATATTCTGCATGGTTTCTGTGGTTTTAAATTTCTTAAAGAGTTTTATAGCCCATAATTTATTCTATTTTGATGAATTTCCTGTATGAACTATGTGTATTTTACTTTTCTTTGACAAAATATTTAGTAATTGTTAATTAGATCAAATGTGTTGATATAGCTTTTCATGTAAACTTTATCCTTATGGATTTTCTACCTAATCAATTACTGAGAATTTGGAAATATTTGAGCAAACAGTGGCTGGCTTATTACTTTTTGCGGTTTATGCAGTTTTTTAGTTTATTTTTATGGTTTCTTCCTCAAGTGTAACTGTGAAAAACTGATCTCTTTATAAATATGTAATAATGCCCTTTATTCCTGATAATTTCCTTTTTCTAAAGTGTTCTTTGTATATAGCAAATCCAGGTTTCTGATTAACATTATTATAGTATATTTTTCTCTATATTTTTGCTGTTTTAAAACAATTTTATTGAGATATGATTCACCACACCTTAACTTTTAATTTGAATCTCTATATTTAAATGAGGTTTCTTTAAGCAAATTATATTTGGGTCTCATTTTTTAATTAACTTTGAATATCTCCATCTTTTAATTCATGTATTTGACCATTCACAGATAAAATGATTATACATTTAGGTGTGTCAGTACCTTCTAGGTTTGTTCATGTATTGCATTCATTACGTTTGTTTCCTTTTCCTCTTCCTCTGTATTCTCTGGTTTTAACTGAGCATTTTACATGATGCCAGTTTATTCCCTCACTTAGCACATAAATTAGACTTCTATTTTTAGTTGGTTGTTGTCTTAGACTGAAATATATTGGGTTGGCCAAAAAGTCCATTTTTTTTTTTTTTCTGAAAGATGGCTCTCATAGAGCTTATTTGTCTTTAAAGTCATTTGAAATAATTTTGTTGATTTTATTGTGACAGCTGTCATATCAAAGCACATTTAAGAAAAACTTACAAAAATTCATTCCTGTTTAATAATTCTAAAATCTGTCCCATATCTGAATCTGGTTCTGAGTTTTACTTCATCTATTAAAACTTTTATTTTCTTTCAGTTTTTGCCTGCTTTGATTTTTTGTTGTAAACCAGGCATAATTTGTCAATGTCAGGTGAATGCAATATATGTTAATCTCTCTGGGAGTTGGGATGAGTGTATGAGTTTATGTTTGCTCTAGCTATAGATGTCAGAGACTAGAAATTCTCTACCTCTAATGTCCTTTCTTCCCCTTTACCTCCTCTTATCTTCATGCTTCCCTTTGTACTCCAGCTCAGACAAAACTGCACCTTCCAAGTGTTTCAGCTTCAATCCACTATTACCAATAATGGAGCCCTTTTGTGTGATGGGAAGGTGTACGTGTTCTGAGAAAGCGTGTGTGTGTGTGTGTGAACATTTTATAACCTACATATTAAATTTCCATCTTTAATGTGTCTATATCCCTGGGCTATGACATTCAAAATTATTTTAAGCTTCCTTTCCCACTCAGGTAGGAAAAGAAGGTATGAGATTTTAGTTAGAGAAATGCCCTTGCCAATGGTGAGAAATGTTGTTTGTCGTAGAGAATCAACCTTTGTTGTGGAGAATGCTCTGGGTGAACTTCAAAATGGTTATCCTCCCCTCCCTCTGGATAAAAATAACAGGGATCTCTTTTTGCTCTTCTCCCTAACAATGTGGTGTTTCTGAAGTTAAAAACTTATGAAAATGTGGGGGCCTCTTTCTAACACTGCTGCCCCTAGGACTTTATGACACACATTAGTTCACATTCAGCTTTCAGTGAAAATGACCATTTAAGTGATTCCACCTCTATGGGCCCACTGCATTCTGCCCCAGGTGAATGTATCTTGGTTGTAAGTCTGAATAAGCCTTTATCTCCAGATTTCAGAGTCATGGTTTTTTCTGCAAACTCAGCTCTGTAATGGGTTCACGAGAATCCACTGATTTTTAGTGGTTCAGCTTCTGCTTATAAGGCTGGTAGTGACAATGTTTAAGATAACAATATCCAAACATGAGTTAAATGATAGTGAAACTTCAACATTCCTTTTTTTTTTAATTTTTACTATTCCATTGGATTTTTCTATCTATAATCACCCAATATTCTCAGATTCTTGTGGTGTGGACTGCCTAGTTTCTCACTGGTATCCTCTCCTATTGTCATTTAGATTTCAATTTGACATTCTGCTAAGTTCCAACATCTGCGCCACTTCTTAAACATATTTTGACAGGCTTTGGGGTCAATTTTCTCTCTTCTCCCTCTTACCAATTGGAAATTTTGAAATGCCAATTGTAAAACTCTAAATCCTTTGCTGTCTTATTAACTAACATTTTCAGAGGGGTCAGAGAAAAGTACTTATATTCAATGTGTACTTGTATATATTAACTTTAGTAAAAAGTTAATATATATATATTTAAACAACTGGCACTCAGAGATAACATTATTATGTGAAAAATGTTTTTATATTCTACAGTATCTCATTTTCCAATGGCACTTATCAAATGGCATATGTAATAAAATAAAAAACTTAATCCTCTAGCTTTGTTCTGTTTAGTAAGATGTTATTTTACTAAATATGTCATTTTGTAAGATATGAGTAAAATGTTAGTAAAATGTTATTTAGTAAGATGTTACTAAAAGTGTGCCTCATATTAATAATGATACAAATTTTCCTGCTAAAGGTTTTGATAAAATATTTAGTCATATGTTTAAAATTGCCCTAGACACTATAAGTAAATGTTTATACATAAAGAAAACTGCTCTTGAAAAAAGTATTGATTTATCTTTCTTCAGTATTATCCAATAAATATAACATTAACTCAGTTTACATAGCAGCTCAGTGCAGATACACAAAACATAAAAGTCTAAATAAAGTAAGCCTTTGTAAAATCATTTAACTTTCTTGCCTTCCTGGTTGAATTTTTTGTTTTTTCCCCCTTGTTTTTCTTTTTTCTTCTTTCTTATCCTTCTCTCTCTCTTTTTTTAAACCTAATAGGCTTTACTCTTAAAGCTTTGCTGATAAAACAGAGGAATCTTCAGGTAACCAATATAAAAAAAATCAGTAGCTGCAATTTTCCTTCATTGTCAATACTCATGAAATTGCTGCAAGAGGCTACTTAAAAGTCTATCTAGGATAAACATGTTATTTCAGAAGTTTTGCAGTTGTGTGAATATGAGTTTTGATTTCTAGAGTCAATATATATTTTTTCATGGGAATATATTTGATCTGCAATCGTATTATGGAAGTCAACATGAAAGTATATTGGATTTAGACACTTATGAATTCTACTTCTACACAAAGTACAGCAAATCAGTATAAATTTAATGAATGCTCTACACCACAGCCTTCATGTTATTGATATTCATCTACCAGCACATTATGTATTCTAAAGTTAAGGTCTATTATTATGATAAATGGTGTTTATCAGGGTGAGTGTATATGATTTGTCCAGAATTGTTCATCTCTGTGAGTAGTTTTATTAATTTTTAATCTATCAATTTAATTTTTCTGATTGTTAATCATATATATTTTTTTAAATTTTACATTCACATATAATACAGTATAAAGGCATTCTAGGTTTAAAAACTTATGTTAGAAGGAGTTATAATAATACTAAAAGTTAATCTTTAGTAAATGATCATAGTGTTCTCTAAACTATTTTTACTTCTTTAAAAAAATCTTATTTAATCCTCACAACAACCTTTGAATTATATGATATTACACAATAGAGTTGCAAGACCATCACACAGTACTGTTTTAAAACATTTCCATCACCACAGTAAGTTCCATTGTGCACTTTCCCAGTCCCCAGCAGCAACTGGGGTCATAAAACATGTGGCCATCTGTGCTGTGATCACCTCCTAATCTCCCTGTTGGTGAAGTAGGAAACCCTCACCCAAATTAGTATGGGATAGCTGAACATACAACACATGACACTGACCAGATAAGATTAGTATCAGTTTATTACTAATATAATTCACAGCTCAGGGAAGTAGAACCAAGCACTCAAGGTAGAGAGAACGAGCAGGGGATGTGGGAAGCAGACTTTTAAGTAACAAGAGGGTAACGTATGTCCTAGTTCCCAAGGAGGAGGTGACTGGTTTGTATGAATAATTTTGAGAGTTGGCAAGGAAGTAGAAGCCATTAGTTTGAGCACCAGTGATATGCAGTTGATCTAGCTGATAAGAAAAACAGCTGGATAAGGAACCTTTTCCAATGAATGGGGGCCATAACTAACAAGAGCAGAGGAACTTGTAGTTAAGCCTTTGAAAACCTATAAGGCTCAAAGATGGCAAGGCAGCACTTAAAGTATTAGGTCTTACAATCTGAGACAGGCATTATTCACTTAGCATAATGTTTTTGAGGTTAATTTGTGCTATAATATCAGGTCTGTCCCGAAAAAGTCCAGCTTTGTCAATATAACTGGAATGGTTTGTGCAACATCAATATAACCTGGCAGACAAGGGGAATGGACTGCAATGTGCATGCATGAACAATGATGACTTCACTTTATTAGTCAGTGGGGGTGGTAGATGCTGTTTAGTGAGAGCGTGAACTGCGTGGCCATTGCATTCAAACTGACTGAGCAAGTAGAGCAACAAATCTGTATCAAGTTTTATGTTAAGCTTTAGCATTCCTACATGGAAAAAATCTGAATGATTCAGAAGGCCATAGTTATGGACAACTGGTGATTGGCAGCTTCATCACACCAATGTGCCCACTCATGCATCACATTTCCTGCAGGGTTTTTTGGTTAAACATCAAATCACCAGTGACTCAGCCCCCTTACAGCCCAGATTTGTCACCCTACAAACTTCTGGCTTTTCCAAAAACTAAATCAACCTTTAAAAGAGAAGAGATTTCATACCATAGATGAGAATCAGGAAAATATGAAGGGCAGCTTATGGCAATTTAAAGAACTGTGTGAGGTCCCAAAGTGCCTATTCTGAAGGGGCCTGGGCATCATTGTCCTACGTGCAATATTTCTTGTATCATGTATTTTCTTCCATAGATGTCTCTGTTTTTCATAGTACATGGCTGGATATCTTCTGGACAGACTTTGTATATGCACCACTAGCATATATGACACAATATTAGTAGCCTGTTCTTTTTTATTGCTGAAGAGTATCCCACTTTATATATTTAACATATTTTGTTTATTTCTTTATCTGCCAACAGATGAATTGAATAACAATTTCTTTTCTCATAAACAATGTGACACTATTTACTAGTATCTTTGCTAGAAATAGAATAAAATAAAACAAATGATAAAGGGTATGGGCATATAATAGGAATATGGCTATACAGTTGATCCTTGGACAACAGGAGTTTAAACTTCACTGATTCACTTACAAACATTTTTTCAATAGATACCTGTACTGTTTTTGAACCATGACTGGGAGCTTGTGCATATGGCAGGCTGACTCTGTGCATTGACTTATATCCCATTTTATATAGGGCACTTGAGCATCTGTAGATTTTGTTCTTGAACCAGTTGGTCCTGGTCCCCTGTGGATACTGAGGAACAATTAAGATTTGGGGGAGTCAAAGTCATGCGCAGATGACTTTAACCACACGGAGGCTAGCTTCACAACCTGTACTTTTCAAGATGCAATTGTACTTAACTTTTACAAAGACATAATACTAAAATTTTCATTCATTTTGGCAATAAAATCCTCATGCCATTCCTTTCACAATGTAACAAGAAACAACTTTTCCTTGTTCTGTTGTCTTTAGGCCATATCTTCTTGACGTGAAGAGGAAGAGAAAAGAAAGCTAAAATTTTCTGAGAATCACTAACTATAGACAGATATTTCATTAGATTCTCACATATCTCATTTTTTAAACCCTTACACCAAACCTGCAACAAAGAGATTAATGTTTTTACAGTAGACCAGAGCAGGCTTTTAGTTTACCAATTACAAAACTAAGCAAGGCTTTCCCAAAGAAATTTGCTATGAGAGAGGTTTTTTTTAAACATCAGAGGAAAATGGTTCAATATAACTTTAATACATGCTATTTTTACAGAGATGACAAACCCTACTTTTCTTTCTTCAGTTACCTTCAAAGAAATAATATGTACACTCTAAGTGATCTATAATTTACATAACTAAAGCTCCCCTTTTATTAACTAGATGCAACAAAGTACTCAGTTTCTTCAGTTCCTGTATATTTTCTCTAAACAGAATATTGAAATTGACATAAATACACACAACCACAATTATATACAGTGGTGGGCAAAAGTAGGTTTACAGTCATAATGCAAAATACAATACAATAATTAATAAGTAATAGTACAAGAATAAACTGTTTCATATACTCACAGCTGTAAATCTACTTTTTCCTGTCTCTGTAAGAGTACACATCTTTATATTTGCCTTCATGAATCTAAATTCCCAAGAGGCAAAATTTGCTATATATAACCTGTTGTTCTCAAATTTAGGCTTTTTATGTTTTATTGTTTTATTCAAAAAGTTCAATGCCATAAACAAGGGCTCACAAACAGTGGCTTATGGACCAAAATCTAAGTGCTTACTTATTGTTGTAAATAAAGTTTTATTAAAACAAAGTACCCATTCATTTACATATTATTTATGGCTGTTTTCATACTACAACATCAGAATTGAATAGGTATGACAGACCATTTGTCAATGAAGATGAAAATATTTACCATTTTTCCCTTTATAGAAAATATTTGCCAACCCTGCCTCAAAATAATCTTCCCTTTAAGTTTTTCAAACAGTATTTGTAGTTCAAGTCTTCCATGAAAACATCCATAAAGCAATCACTTATCATTTTCCTATATTCTTAATTGCCTAAGTAGTTACCTAACTCACATATATCATTATATTTGATTGACTACCCTGAACGTATGAGTTTAGTTAAGATAAGGACATATGCTCTGCCAACACAATTAGATAATGACATTAATAAGCGTGAAGGTTGTACACACTGTTCTTATTGAATTCTTTTCACTGAGGTACAAGTAATAATGAAAATAGACACAGTAAGTACTCACATTTTTTTTAATTTCACTCAATCAAAACCCTTAAGTTGTTTGACTTTTCTTCCAAAATAGTAAATAATGGCAATGAAATTAAAATTGCTTAGTGATACTCTTACAAAACTAAGTTATCTTGTTCATATTTCATTTTTATGTGGAAATAATTGTCAGCAGTTACTTTTGGACACTTTGATTTATTTAAAAAATAGTCATGGAGAAAAGCAAAAAAATCTTCCAATATTAAGGCTTGAAACTTATAAGACAATGGAAAAAAATCAGTGACAGACAATATATTATCCATGAAATACTCATAATAAAACAAAACAAAACAAACAAAGGAGGAGTCACTTTTCATTTATGATGGTAGAATCAAGCATTCACCATGGGATTCTGCACATACAGCATAACATCTCTTTGGTTCAAATGATTTAGTAGACATCTTTCTTATACTTGTATCTCCCTGTTTGTATACTTTAAGTTCAGCTGAATTGCAAAGATATAAATAGTTGTTAAATAACTGTACTGAATAAATAAAATAACAAATCTCCACAAAAATTACAACATTATCACAATCTGGCTATATAATAAAACTTGATAAAAATTTAAAAGCAAAAAGAAAAAACAGCCAAAGAAATGTAGAAATAATCAGTAGCCTGAAACTAACTTACATATTAAATAAGAGTAGAAAAATGTGTAATTGCACCCACCAATATATATTTGGCATACAAGTATAAACTTAATTGCTTTTTTATTACATATTAAATCAGGATATATTTAATGACCCAAGAACAAGTTTATTCAAGTTACTACTTAATATGCAGTTAACCCTTGGCACCTAATTAACTGTATTTCTTTCTAAAATTGTACATGTCAAGTGCTATTTAGAAAAAATGCTGATGGAGTATAGCTAGATTTGTTAATAAGTTTAAGGATTAATATTTTCAGAAATATTTGGTTGTTTTACACAGAAAATTTATGCACTATTTAAAAATATATGAAAATTATTTTTCACACACATCATTTATATAGAACTCATAACAAAAAATAAAAAAGGAGGAAAAACTCAAAAACATAAAGACTTTCTATCCAAACATTATTTTTTCAGATGTTTTATTGTTAGTACATAGAAAAGCTGCTGATTTCTCTATGTCAATTTTATATCCTGTAACTTTACTGAATTAATTGAGCAGTTCCAACAGTTTTTTGTTTGTCTTGAGGACTTTGTATTTATAAGATCCATACCATCTATAAATGATGAAAATCGCACTGCTTTCTTTCTGGTTTGAATATCTTTTATTTTTTGCCTTGCCTAATTTTAGGCTCCAGCTAGCATTTCCAGTGTTATCTAGAATAAGAGGGGAGAGAGTGGGCACCTTGTCACTTTGTGGTCTTAGAGGAAAAGCTTTTAACCTTTCACTGTTCAGTATGGTATTAGCTGTGGGCTTGCCATAAACGGCTTTCATTATGTTGAGGTATATTACTTCTAGGTTTAATTTGTTGAGTGTTTTTTTCTACCATGAAAGTATTTTGTGTTTTATCATACAATTTTTTCTTCATCTACTGAGATCATCATATGATTTTCATCAGTTATTCTGGTAATGCGATGTATCAAACTTACTGACTTACATATGTTGAACCACCTTGCTTTGAAGGGATAAATTCAACTTGGTCATGGTGTATAATCATTTTATTGTATTGTTGAATTTGGTTGCTAATATTTTGTTGAGAGTTTTTACATCTATATTTATCAAGTATATTAGTTTATAGTTTTCTTGTAATGCCCCTTCTGGCTTTGGTATAAGAGTAATGCTGGCCTTGTAAAATCAGTTTGGAATTGTTCTTTCCTCTTCAAATTTTGGAATAGTTTAAGAAAATTGGCATTAATTCTTTAAATGTTTCATATAATTAACCCATGTGAAGCCATCTGGTCCTGGATTTTGATGTGTTGAAATGTTTGCATTACTGATTCAATCTCCCTGTTTGCCATTGTTTTATTCAAGTATTCTATTTCTGCCTGATTTAGTCTCATTACTTGTATGTTTCTAGAAATGTAACTATTTCTTGTAAATTATACAATTTGTTGGCTTAAAATGTTCATAGTAGTCTCATAATCCTATGTAGTTCTGAGATATCAGTTATAATGTCTTCTTTTATTTGTGATTTTGTCTTTTTTCTTTTTCACATAGTCTAACTAAAGGTTTGTTGATTTTGTTTATCTTTTTGAAAAAACAGTTTTTAGTTTTGTTGGCCTATTCTAATGTTTTCTGGTATCTATTTCATTAATTTGCACTCTAATATTTACCATTTCCTTTTTTTTCCCCTTAGGGCTAAGTTTGTTCTTTTCTTTAAGTCCCTTCCTTTTTTTTTTCTTTTTGCATTCCTTGAGGTGTGAAATTAGGTTGCTTATTTGAGATCTTTATATTTTCCCAATATAGAGACTTATTGCTATAAACCTGCATCTGAGAGCTGGGATTGTAACTTCCCATAGGTTTTCATATGCTATATTTCCATTTTCATTTTTTAAATTATTTTTTTCCTTTTCCTTTTGAGTTATTCTTTGTCTGACTGGTTGATCAGGAGTGTGTTGTTTAATTTACTCATATTTTTATAAATAACACTATCTAATTAACAATAGCATAAAAAACAATAAAATACTTAGGGATAAATATAACCAAAGAAATGAAAGATCTCTATAATAAGAAGTACAATACTTTGATAAAAGAAATCAAAGAAGAGAAAAATAATTGAAAATAAACCCTGTGTTCATGGATTGGAAGAATTAATATTGTTAAAATGTCCACATTACTTTAAGCTATCTATAGATTCAATGCAATACCTATCAAAATGAAATAGCACTTATTATGGAAATAGAAAAAAAGACTACAGTTTGTACAAAACCACAAAAGAACCTGTAAAGCCCAAGCAATTTTGATAAAAAAACAAAGCCAAAGGCATCACACTTCCTGATTTCAACCTAAACTACAAGGCTATAGCAATTAACAGTATGATACTGACATAAAAACAGATGTATAGACCAGTGGTACACAATAAAGAGCAGAGAATTAACATTTCACATATCTAGTACACTAATATTTGACACAGGAACCAAGAACACTCAATGTGAAAAGGACTGTCTCTTCAACAACTGGTATGGTAAAAACTAAATGAGTGTAGAAAATTTAAATCAGGACTCTATCTTATACAATTGACAAAAATTAACTTGAAGTTGATTATAGATTTTAACATAAGACCTAATACTGTAAAACTGCCAGAAGAAAATATAGGGAAGAAAGTCCTTGACATTGGTCTTGGCAATTTTTTGTTGTTGTTTTATACCACAAAGCATATCAATAAAAGCAAACTAAAAACTTCTGCACAAAGAAACAACCAACAAAATGAAAACACAATCTAAAGAATGGGAAAAAATATTTGCAAATCTTATATCAGATAAGGGGTTAACATCCAAAATTTATAAAGAAGTTATGTAACTCAATAATAACAAACATTCCAATTAAAAATAGGCAGAGAAACTAAATAGACATTTTTCCAAAACCAACATCTGTATGGCCAACAGATATATGAAAAGATGTTCAATATCACTAATCATCAGAAAATGCAAAATCAAAGTCACAATGAAATATTATTGCACACCTGTTAAAATGGCTACCTTCAAAAAGATAAAAGCTCAGGCAATAATGTGTAGAAAATGGGACTCTTGCACCATTTGCTAGTAATGCAAATTTGTTCAGCCACTATAAAAACACTATGCAGGTCCTTTAAAAAATTAAAAATAAAATAACCTATGATCCAGCAATTCCACATCTGGGTATATATTCAAAAGAAATGAAAACGGGATATTTAAGGGATATTGCATTCCATGTTTATTGCAGTATTATTCACAATAGCCATGAAATGAAACAACCTGTCAATAGTGAATGAAGATGAGCTGAGTGGATAAGGATTTAGAATACACAGGGTGGGACAAAAGAGATTTACAGTTGTTCATATGGAAAATATTGCAATAATAAATAATAATATAAGAATAAACTCTGTTTTTTATGTATCACAAGGGTAAACCTACTTTTGCTCCAGTGTATATTCAATGAAATATTATTCAACCACGAGAAAGAATGAAATCTTGTCATTTAGAACAAAATAGATGGACCCTGATGGCATAATGCTAAGTTAGAAAACCAAAATACTGTATTATATAACTTATATGTAAGACCTAAACAAAAAGCCAAACTCATAAAAACAGAGTGGAACAGTGGTTATTAGGGGCTGAGAGGTTGGGCAATTAAGGAGATGCTATTTAAGTGTATAAATTTGCAGCTAGTAGTTAAATTCTGGAGACCTAATGCACAGCATATTGATAACAACAGTACTCTATTATAGATTTTAAAATTGCTAAGATACTAAATCAGGGGTGTCAAACTCATTTTCACTGGGGGCCACATAAACCTGGCAGTTGCCTTCAAAGGGCCAAAATAATTCTAGAACTGTATAAATGTAACTACTCCTAAACTGTTAAGGCATTAAAATTACATTCTGCCCTTTGAAGGCAACTGTGAGGCTGATATGACCCATGGTGAAAATAGGTTTGACACCCCTGGATGAGATCTTACTTTTACCACAAAATAGAAATGATAATTACGTGATGTGATATGAGCTGTTAGCTAACAATGTGGAGATAATTGTATTGCAATATATAAATGTATCAAATCAATACATTGTAAGCTTTAAATATGCATAATATTATATGTAAATTATATCTAAACTTACCATTTTAGTTTATCAATAATAAGTATTTAACAATAACATACACATCTCTCACAAGAAATAAAAATAACTGAACATAAACAAAAATTAAGTATAACTATTAATCTTTTTGTTGATTCAGAAAAGTTTTTATTTTAATAATTAGATTTATTGAGAAGAAAATACATCTTAGGTACTCATTTAAATGTAACTAAAACATGTAATATGTATCATTTCTCTTTTGTCTAGTTCATTTTATATGGTTTACTATTACTTTTCATCCTCAGACTTGCCCTGTTTTACTCACAGTGGTCTTATTGTACCACTATGCTACAGATAAGATGTATATTTGATAATATTTTTATTTTAATTTGATGCTCTTTTCCTGAAGAAATAAAAGTACTAAAAATAAACTCTACTTTAATGTTAGTTCAAATCATTTTTGTCAAACATAGCTTTTTATACATTAACTGCTTTTAAGTATTGTTTTATCATTCATATTTTCAAATGTCTCTCTCCTTTGTTTTCAGTAAGATTAAAATTCAAAGATTTACCTTTGGTCAAGATAAAAGTAATAGGACTGCCTGTGTTTCCCTGTGCCTTCAGGAGAACGGTGAAGAACACTGTGTCAAACAATGACTCTTCCATTACATATTACTGTGTATTCATAGACTCTTCAAAAGATAAATACAGATAATATTTCACCTAATTTAACTTTGTTAGAAGATTGTTTCATCTTCTATCTTTATTGTTATTCTCTGTGACATTTAATGTCATCAGAAATATTAAAATTAAAGTAATACATTTCTCAAAATTATTTTATAGTATATTTTATTGATTTTGCTGTTACAGTTGTTCCAAAAATCCCCCTTTGTCCTACTCTGCCCAGTTTCCCCCTTCCCTCCAGCAAGCTCCCCACCCCTTAGTTCATGTCCATGGGCCATACAGATAATTTCTTCAGCTTCTCCATTTCTTATACTATTCTTAACCTCCCCCTGTCTATTTTGTACCTACCAATTATGCTTCTTAATCCCTGTACTTTTTCCTTCATTCTTCCCACTCCCCACTTACAGCCTTCCAAATGATCTCCATATCTATGATTCTGTTCTAGCTTTTTTTAAAAAGATTTTATTTATTTATTTTTAGAGAGGGGAGGGAGGGAGAGAGAGAGAGAGAGAGAGAGAGAGAGAGAGAGAGAGAGAGAGACATCAATGTGCGGTTGCTGGGGGTTATGGCCTGCAACCCAGGCATGTGCCCTGACTGGGAATCAAACCTACAACACTTTGGTTTGCAGCCCATGCTCAATCCACTGAGCTATGCCAGCCAAGGCTCTTCTAGCTTTTTGATTAGTTTGTTTTTGTTTGGGGTTTTGGTTTTTAGGTTTTGTAGTTGATAGTTGTGAGTTTGCTGTCATTTTAATGTTCATAGTTTTGATCTTTTTCTTATTAAATGTCCCTTTAATATTTCATATAATAAGGGCTTGGTGATGATGAACTCCTTTAGTTTTACCTTGTTTAGGAGGCACTTTATCTGACCTTCCATTGTAAATCATGGCTTTGCTGGACAGAGTCATCTAGGATGTAGGTCCTTGATTGTCATCACTTTGAATATTTCTTGCAAGTCCCTTCTTGCCTACGAAGTTTCTTTTGAGAAATCAGCTGACAGTCTTATGGGAACTTCTTAGTAGCTAACTTTCTGCTTTTCTCTTACTGTGTTTAAGATTCTCTATCTTTAACCTTTGGCATTTTAATTATAATGTGTCTTGATATGGTCCTCTTTGGGTCTAACTTGTTTGGGACTTGTATTTCCTTTCCCAAATTAGGAACATCTTCTTTCATTATTGTTTTTAAAGATTTTATTTATTTATTTTTAGAGATGGAAAGGAGAGAGAGAGAGAAACATCAATGTGCGGTTGCTGGGGGTTATGGCCTGCAACCCAGGAATGTACCCTGGCTGGGAATCGAACCTGGGACACTTTGGTTCCCAGCCCGCGCTCAATCCACTGAGCTACGCCAGCCAGGGCTTCTTTCATTATTTTTTTCAAAAAAGTTTTCAATTTCTTGCTCTTTCTCTTCTCCTTCTGACAGCCCTGTGATTCAGATGTTGGCACTTTTGGAGATGACCCAGAGTCTTCTTATACTCTCCTCACTTTTTTGAATTCTTGTCTCTTCACTCTGTACTGGTTGATTATTTATTCCCTCTTTATGTTCCAAGTCATTGGTTTGAACCTCAGCTTCCTTACTTTCGGTGTTGGTTTCTGGTGGATTTTTTTTTATTCCACTTAGTGTAGCCTTCATTTCTTCCCTTACACTTTTGCTGTACTCAGTAAATCCTCTGAGTATCCTTATCATCAGTGTTTTGAACTCTGCATCTGATCATTTGGCTATCTCCTTCTCAGTTCTTTCCTGAGGTTTTGTTCTGTTCTTTTATTTGGGCCATATTTCTTTGTCTCCTTGATTTGGCAGCCTCTTTGTGTTTGTCTCTGTGTATTAAGCAGAGTTGCTTTGACTCCCTGTCTTAGCACCCCTGTTAAGTTGTATGGAGTTGAGCCTTAGGTACTAACCAGAGCAGAGCAACCTGCTTCACCAGTTCATGGCTCTGTATGTGGGACAGCAGTCAGAGAGGGAACAATGCTGCTGCCTCACTTCTGGAAGCTTGCCAAGTACTCGCTCTGTTCCCAGTCACTTCACCTCTTTCCCATATGCCACTGGCACCCCTCTAGCTGCTGCCCCAATGGTAATTCCCTGGGTGGATGGGTTTGCATATGTCCTAGAACCCTGTGGGGCCTTCAGGTGGACTCTCCTGAGAGACTGGCAGTTGTTGTTGCTGTTGTTGTTTTTGTTGTTTCCTGGTGACCCGACCCCCATTGCTTTTTACAGAGATTATGAGGCTTTATTTCCCCCAGTGCTGGATCCCTGAGCTGTGAGGTCTGGCCTGGGGCTGGGATTGCTCACTCTCAAGGCATACCTCCTGATTTTTATCCAACACATGTGAATGTGGTACAGCCCATTCCACCAGCTACCGCCATACCACACCTTCAGTCCCGATTTCCCACCTCCACTCCTCCTACCAGTCTGGATGAATATGGTTTCTTTAAACACTTGATTTTCAGGCCTCCATAGTGTTAGACTTTCTGGATTTTTTTTTGTTTGTTTTGAGATTAGTTGTGATTCTTCTTATGGTTGTGTACAGAGGTGAAATATGTCTAGCTATGGCTCTATCTTGAACAGAAGTCTAAAAATTCTCGATCACAAAATGTTGGTTGTTTTACCATGGGCACTTTTTTTGATATGTTAGCAAACATACAGAAAAAGATATATTTGATGTTTAAGGTGAATTACAATCACCAACAATTAATAATTACAAATCTTTCCTGATGTTGCTCAAAAACTTATTTTAGTGACCAAACACTTGAAAAGTTAAACAAGATTACATGGTCATTTTTTAACAGACATAGTTTAAGATGAAAGTATGCTAACTAAGTATAGAGTTATTAACTAGGTAACTGAAAGAGAGCTAGGAGGAGAAGGGAGGGGAAAGAGAATCTTTAAAAAGTAAC